>NC_050580.1:174188139-174195639 GCF_011100635.1 Trichosurus vulpecula
CAATAAATTGAGAGAAGAAGGCAATAGAGGAATAGAAGAGGTAGGAAAACGGATGGACAAAATCAGAGGAATGACAGCTAAATATTACTGCTGTCTATGCTATTTTCTTAAATCTAGATTTCAATACAAAACAAATCCTCTATTACATATAGACAAAGTCAAGGGATTTTTTTTGGGGGGGGCTGCAAATTTGGTTTCCTCCTTGTAACAACAATGTTGCTAGCAGCTGCTGTGGAGGCATAAGGCCAATAACACCAGCACACAGGAGGGCTGCTAGCACAGGTACTTTGATCTGATTTTCTAAGGAAAGCAACTTTAAGGGGTTTACAATCTCACTTTAATTAAACAAACATATATAATTTACTTAGTTCAGGGGGAAAGCCAGCACCCTAAACTTCAGAGAGAATACAAACAGAAATTACAAGCAGAAATTATAAACAGAGAAAATAACACAAATCAACAGACAAGTTTCTGTCTGACCATAGCAGTACATACATAGTTACCAGAGAAAGGGGCACCAACATCTGGGTTTTCAAAGCTGGGTGGGGGGGCAGGGCTCTTTAATGGCTACCCAGAGTCTCATCTGGCCGAATCACAGGAACAGTCTTCCAATGAGTGAACCCCAAGCAAAATGCTAATCTAAGTATATATATATATACTTCTTCAGGGTCAGAGAGCATCACAACCATGTGACTCAAACTCATGTGACTTAGTTTTTCTTGTGTCTTAAGCAGGTCAGAAAAGACTTGATTCAATCAAAGACTCTTGATTGAAACAAAGGGAAGACTCAAAGGCACTTAATTGCCTTAGTGCTGAGAAGCACTCCAAAAGAAAAAACAGCGAAAAGTCCCACCCTGATTGCCATTACACTCATATAAATATGCATATTCTCACTGAATTTTCCCCCTTTATTATTACCTAAAGCAAGAATTTGTCCATAGTTACTTTTCCTTTAAAGTTTGTATATGAGTACATGAAATCAAACTTGTCAAACTACAATGCCTCCTCAAGACCTTATTGAGAAACAGGTTTATATTTAGTAAAAAAGCACTTTATTAAGCACAAGTGAAGACAAAGGGTGGGAATGGGTGGGAATAAGAGACCACATGTGGTAATTTGAGGCATTTTGATTTAGGATATAACTATGGATTAAAAATGTACTTGGCCTTATTTATTTTTCCCTTTACAATTATTTCAATGTTTTCAGGACATTTTATATTAACCAAAGTTCAACTACTTTGGATTATAAAGACCCCTAATTGTCTAACCTCATTCTAAAGTGTTTTTTTTTAAAGCTGCCATTGTTTTAGCCAAAACATAACTAGATTTTTGATAGCTCCTGAATTTCTCAGACTTGATTATGTTGTGGTTTCATGGTGTGTTTTGGCACCATCTCAAAGAATTCACAGTCTGACCACCTCTAATCCAAGTATAGGCATGTATTGAGGGTTGACACCCCTCAAAAGTGGGCTAGGTTCTAAGAGGAACCAGCTACTTCAGAGAAAGCAAGATGAATTTTTATAGGATTAAAATGCAGTTCCACAACAGAAAGTATGAATATTAAAAAGACAAGAGGGGGTTTGTTAAGGGATTAGGTAATAGGGGAGGGCTCCCAGCCACAGTGGAACTGTGCATGTGATTACCCATGATGCATACAGAAAACCCATTAGGGGGTATATATGATAATGATATTATAATAAGCCTCTCTACATCATAAGTTCACCTAAAGGGCAGCTTTTGCTATTACTGTGCAGGTGCCTATTTAGGGAAGATCCCTTCTATTGTTTGGGGGTCCACATCCTTCTCAGGCATTCTGGTGGTGCTGCTTCCTGATTGGCTGAGTATTGTGGTCTTGTCTGAGACTAGATGTATGTGATTGTGGTTGAATGCATGGACACACCTGTTGTTTCTGTGGGAATTATGAGGAATGGGTCTGGGGGCAGTGGCTAGCTAGAGGCAGTAGCTGAGATCCCATCACATGGATATGCCTGTTGTTTCTGTGAGAAATATGAGTTCATGGATACACCTATTGTTCTAGTGAGCAATGAGGCATATATGAGGAAGTTAGAATATTGAGTAGGGGGGTGGGAGGAGGGGCTAGGTAGGGGCAGTGGGCCTGCTGCTCAGTGGGGTCTATAAGGAAGTTAGAATATTGGGGCTAGGGGCAGCTTTATTTGAATTCCATCAATTATACCATGGTGCAGACCAAGGAGAGCTGAATGATTAGGTGTCTAAAAAATAAACTTTCTATTAATATGGTAGAGTATTAGAAAGTGTGGCGTCTTGGGAAAGCTAGCTACTTCAGACAAGTAGTTTTGAGACTTCTTCATATATTCAATATGCTCTTTCCCCTTCCCATATTGTAGTACTTGTTAACCTAAAGAAAGAAACATTGGTACTTGAAACAATTTATTTGTAAATAAACAGAGGGTTTCTTTAAGAAGCTTCCTTTTGGGGGATTTTGTTGTTCAGTTGTTTCACTTGTGCCTGACTCTTTGTGACTCCATTTGGAGTTTTCTTGGCAAAGATGCTGGAGTGGTTTGGGGTATCCTTCTCCAGATTATTTTACAGATGAAGAAACTGAGGCAAACAAAGTTAAGTGACTTGCCCAGGGTCACATAGCTAGGAAGTATCTGAGGTCAGATTTGAACACAGGAAGACTCATCTTCCTGACTTCAGGTCTGTCATTCTGTCCATTCCACCACCTATCTGCCCTCCTTTTTTGGGTAAACAGATTAAAAAATTGTCCCTCTTTTCCCCTTTCCTCACTCTAGTGGGGTTTCATGGAAAAATCATTAAATTTGGGCTTTCAGGTCCTGGGTTTAAATACTAGCTATGCTCATTACATTGTGACTGACACTGGACAAGTAATTTAATCTTTAATGACTTCAGATCTTTCAAATCTAAAAAGAAGGTGATTTGACCACATAAAACCTCTCCCATTTCTACATCTTATAAGGTAGAAATGGAAAGATTACAATGCTAATAAGATGGTTCTTACATTTTCCTTCCTTCCTTCCTTCCTTCCTTCCTTCCTTCCTTCCTTCCTTCCTTCCTTCCTTCCTTCCTTCCTTCTTTTCTGCCATGAACGCCTTTGGAAACATGTGAACCCTACTTCAGAATAATATTTTTGAATATATAAAATACATGGGCTTACAAAGGAAATTATATTGAATTATAGCTATCAAAATATATTTTTAAAACACACAAATTTGGTGAACCTAGGTTAAGAATTCCTGCTATTCTAGGACCAATGGGAAGCTGGTTCAGGGTGGAAAGAACTCTATGGGCATAGACAACACTTAGGATTATTTTTTCTAAAAGGAGACTATTATCTTTGTAAGAGATGATTTATAAGGCACATTTTTGAAATTTATATCCTCTGTCTCCTACCCCTGCATTGTGCTCTCTCCTTCGCCTTCTCCCTCTCCTTCTCTCCCCCTCTCTTTCTCTCTCTGTTTCTCTGTCTTTCTCTCTGTCTCTCTGTCTTTCTCTCTCTCTCTCTCTCTCTCTCTCTCTCTCTCTCTCTCTCTCTCTGTCTCCCTGTCTCTCTCTCTCTCTCTCTCTCTCTCTCTCTCTCTCTCTCTCTCTCTCTCTCTCTCTCTCCCTCTCCCTGTCACTTATACTTTCTGGGCTTACAGGGGGATATAGAGTCCAGAGGCTCTCAGAGTAGAAGCTAAGGACAGCTAAGAATATGTCTGCTTGCTAAATGAGTAGGAAGGATAAAGAAGTGAGTGGCAGTGATGAATATGGATTTGGGGGTTGGAGACAGCATTTGGGAAATAGAAATTCTCAAAATTCAGTTGTATGAACATTTAAAAGAGAACTCCAAATGAACAGCTGGAGGGTGGGAGGAAGACATGATGGAGAGAAAAAAGGGCCAAAGAAGCTCAATGCAGCAATTTTAGGAGATGTGTATTTCAGCATGATGGAGGCAGCAAAACTGTTGGTGTGGAATAAAGCATAAGCATCTGAGTGGGTTATCTATGGAGTTTCCTGTTGAATTCCAGAAATCTGTCAACCAGCCTTGTAAAAGCAATAAGCAATGCTCACAGATGGAGCTAAAAGGATCCCACAGAGTAGAAAGCAGGTATACTAGAAAGAACAATAGGCTTAAGACAGAAGACTACTTTAAAGTCCTGTTCCCATGGGACCCTCGTTAGCTGCCTGATCCTAGGGGAGTCATTTTTCCACCTGGAACCTCCGTTTCCTTATGTGAATCATGGATATGTTACTTGTGGTGCCTACCTCACAGGGTCGTTGCAGGGATAAAATGATGTTTGTAAAGTTATGTTTAACAATAAAGCAAGAGAGGCATCACCCATTTTGATGGTTAATAGTAACAGTTCCAGAGTTGGCGGTTTGTGTCCACCAGGTCATCTATAAGGCTATGGCAGAATATTTCCTCAAGACAATTTTCTCCAACTAGTTGGCAATCTTTCACTCAGATTTAACCTGAATTGAAAAGAAATAATCATCAAGGAATGGCTAAACAAGTTGTGATATACATGAGTCTAATGGAACGTTACTGTGCTTTAAGAAACAATGATTATGGTGAATATAGACATGTGTGAAAAGACTTATGTGAACTGACGCAAATTGAAACAAGCAGAAACAAGAAAGCAATATATAAAGTGATATCAATGATAAAAATAGAAAGGACAACAAAACAATTGACTAAATTCTGTGAGATATAATAACTAAGCTTGGTGATAGGAAGAGATGAAAACTAGCAAAAATTCCTTATAGCAAAGCAAGGTGGAGACAGGATTCATCAAAACTAACCAACACACTGAGATAGTCTGACATTATTTGCAATGTGTCATATTCCTAGTCTTTCACATCTGATTCAAAGATAGGGGATTAAGCATATGACACCCAGAAATTGCTGGATGAGTGAAATGCTGGAGCAGGAACAGACCCAGGGTGGAAGTACTGGCTATAGCCAAGATCGAGCCCCAGGCCTCTCAGCCCAGGATGGGAGTTTGTCAGAGCTACAGGAGACACAAGAACAAAGCCTGTGGCCATGGGAGCAGCTAGCCCAGAGGCCTCCAATCCACAGTCTAAAGGTTTCAAACTGGCCTTCTTGAACTTCCAGGAACCATGATGGCCAGGTAAAATTGCTCTCAGTCCTCCCTTGAATAAACCCAGATAATACTCTCACAGGAGAAGCAGAGGAGCAAGAAGTGGGGCTTCAGTAGAGAGAGAAGTTGGGGAGGGAGCCCTTCCTGTGGTGGCAGAAAGAGACTAGTGCAGGAATAGGGGTGTCCCAGCAGCCCTCACCTCAGCAGAACAATGAGAGTAACTGAGCCCCAGGGGGTGGAGCTAACAAATGTCAATGCAAGGACCCCAGACATGGCTTTGCACAGCTGGGGGAAGTGGCAGACAATGGCACAGACAACAACTGAGACCACCCATGCCATAGAGCAATCCTGGGGAAGAGGAGACTCCCAGCGCCCAGGCCAACCCTTCCCCACATTTCACAGAACCAGAGGCCATAGAACATAAAGCAGTGAGCAGGCCCACAGACTCCAACACAAGAAACCTGGGACAGAGCCCCCTGAGCCCCAGAAACAGAAATCCACTTTAGAAGCCAGGAGGAAAAAAAAACACTATGAAAAAAACACACTAAAAAGCCAAAGACCATTGATTTGTATATGGAGACAGGAAAGATCAAAATACTAATTCGGAAGAGGACAGCATGGACACTATACCACATTTGAAACCTCAAAAGGGAAAGTGAACTGGTATCCAGACCAAAAGACATTCCTGGAAGAACTCAAGGAGGACTTTAAAAACAAAATTAGGGAGATAAAAGAAAAAATGGAAAAAAAAACTTCACTGATGAAAACAAGTCTTTACAAAGTAAAATCAGTGAAATGGTTAAGGAGAATCAGAATATAAGTGGAGAAAATGTGTTATTGAAAAGTAAAATCAACCAAATGGAAAAGGAGATAGAGAAGCTAAAGGAAGAAAACAATACATTAAAAATTAGTATTAAGGAAGTAGAAGATAATGACTCTGAGACATCAAGAATCAGTCAAACAGAATCTAAAGTAAAAAAAAAAAAAATAAAAGAAAACATGAAATATCTGATAGAAAAAGCAACTGATGGCCAGGCAGCAAAAACACACCCAGATTCAGTCTCAGACTTTGGATTCTTTCTTTGGTGACAAAGAAGACCAAAACATACAGCTTAAGAAGTCAACAAAGTGCAAGAGCCTACACTGAAAGCCTCCAAGAGAAACATGAAGTGGTCCCAGGCCATGGAAGAGCTCAAAAAGGATTTGGAAAAGCAAGTTAGAGAAGTAGAGGAAAAATTGGGAAGAGAAATGAGAAGGATGCAAGAAAACCATGAAAAACAAGTTAATGACTTGCTAAAGGAGACCCCCCAAAAATACTTAAAAATATACTGAAGAAAACAACACCTTAAAAAACAGACTAACTCAAATGGCAAAAGAGCTCCAAAAAGCCAATGAGGAGAAGAATGCCTTGAAAGGCAGAATTAGCCAAGTGGAAAAGGAGGTCCAACAAACCACTGAAGAAAATACTACCTTAAAAATGAGATTGGAGCAAGTGGAAGCTAGTGACTTTATGAGAAATCAAGATATTATAAAACACAACCAAAGGAATGAAAAAATGGAAGACAATGTGAAATATTTCATTGGAAAAACCACTGACCTGGAAAATAGATCCAGGAGAGATAATTTAAAAATTATTGGACTACCTGAAAGCCATGATCAAAAACAGAGCCTAGATATCATCTTTCAAGAAATTATCAAGGAGAACTGCCCTGATATTCTAGAGCCAGAGGGCAAAATAGAAATTAAAAGAATCCACAGATGGCCTCCTCAAATGGATTCCAAAAAGAAATGTCCTAGGAATATTGTAACCAAATTCCAGAGCTCCCAGATCAAGGAGAAAATATTGCAAGCAGCCAGAAAGAAACAATTTGAGTATTGTGGAAACACAATCAGAGTAATCCAAGATCTGGCAGCTTCTACATCAAGAGATTGAAGGGCTTGGAATACGATATTCTGGAGGTCAATGGAGATAGGATTAAAACCTAGAATCACCTACCCAGCAAAACTGAGTATCATGCTCCAAGGCAAAATATTGACTTTCAATAAAATAGAGGACTTTCAAGCTTTCTCAGTGAAAAGACCAGAGCTGAATAGAAAAATCTGACTTTCAAACATAAAAATCAAGAGAAGCATGAAAAGGTAAACAAGAAAGAGAAATCATAAGGGACTTCCTAAAGTTGAACTGTTTTGTTTACATTCCTACATAGAAAGATGATGTGTATGATTCATGAGACCTCAATATCATAGTAGCTGAAAGGAATATGCATATATATATATATATATATACACATATATATATACATATGTTTATGTACATATATAAGTGAATGTGCATGTATGTATATATGTATGTGTATACATATACACATACATATATACATATACAGAGACAGAGAGAGAGAGAGAGAGAGAGAGA
>NC_050580.1:176723139-176776659 GCF_011100635.1 Trichosurus vulpecula
AAGGAAAGCAACGTTAAGGGGTTAACAATCTTACTTTAATCCAGCATACAAATATCATTCACTTAGTTGAGGAGAAAAAGCCAGCACACTGAACTTCAGAGCAAATACAAACAAATTACAAACATCAACAGACAGACCTTGTCTGATTCAAATCTCAATGCATAGTTACCAGAGTTTAACAAAGTCCGAACGTCCGAGTTTACAAGCTGGATGGCTCTTAACTACAGCTGCCCAGAGTCTCCACGGCACACCCCCAAGAGTGACAGCCCTAAGCAAATAGCTCTGTTCTCTCTGTTTATGCACTCTTTAGCTGTCATCAAACATCATCTGAGTGACCAGAACTTAAGCTCTTACTATTGGCTCTGGTCTTAGCAACTCCCCTTAGGATGCTGAGGGCTTCACGCCCACATAGGCTTAGCACCTAATAGATAAGGGTTTGGGCCTGGGCCTCAGCACCTAATAAAACTCAATCAAAGACACCCAACTTAATTGATATTACAAAGTCCCAGCTCTGCCCTTTACTACTTACGTGTCCTTGAGGAAGTAACTTAATATCTCTGGGCTTTAGTTGCCCCATCTATAAAACAAGAGTGTTGGACTAAATAACCTCTGAGGTCCCTTTCAGTTCTATTTCTATAGGCTAGGAATATGTAGACACAGTGATATAAAACAACCTTGTGAAATCCTCCCCTTTCTCCAACAGACTACTGCCACCTCTGACTCCTTTACCCCTGGTGAACTTTTGTAATGATGGTAATCACATATTTCATTGGAGAATATATCTGTCCTTGCTATCAAATGATAAGGTCCTTCAAGTTGGGACCACAGTCATTCTCTATCAAGCACAGAGTATCCTGTTCTCTGCTCAGCAGTCACGAGTATTTCAGACATCTTTGTTAATTCAGACACTGACAGTCCCTCTAGGCATGTGCATGTTCCTGTACTTTGTGTCCTTACTGGGAGAGGTAACTAGATTAAATCCTGACTTCGCTTCAACACAAATATGCAACCAACTCTGCCACCTTCTTCGCAATGTGTCCTTGTATTGAGAAGCACATCACTCTGTGTGGGAAGACAAGGGTCAGGCTGAAACCTTTCTCTGCTCCCTCAGTTTTTTAGTGTTTTCTCCTTCCTTGAGTAGGTCATATACACTGATGTGTGCACATGCCAGGTTTCTCTCCATGACCATTCCGTCACCCATCCCTCCATTCCCAGAATGCAAGCTCCTTGAAGAAAGGGATTGTTTTAGCTTTGTCTTTGGGGACCAACGCCCCAACGTGCCTAACAGTTCCTTTTACTATGCAGCTGAGTGTTTGTGGAATTATTGAGTTTACATGTAAGAAACATATTTCTGTGCATAAGGTGATTTAATGGATGTGTAACTAAGCTAGAGTTCGCCCCTCCCTTCTCGAGATGTTGCCGTGGAAACTTGGCAGGCCAAGTACCTGCCTAGGCGCCAGGCCAACTACTCAGTTTCCCAGGTTGCTGTGGTAATGCCTCTGGAGGGGATGGATGAGCTCTGTCTGATGGATGTAAATGAAGCTTATAGTCTTGCTCATTTTCAATGACATGGATAGGAAGCATAGATGGCATGCTTATCAAATTTGCTAAGGATACAAAACTGGGAAGGAATAGTAACACACCAGATGATAGAGTCAGCATCCATAAGGCTTTAGAGGCTAGAGGATTAGGCAGAATGAAATGAGGTGAAAGTCAATGGAGATTTGAATAGACTTTAAACTCAACTGTAAAATCTAACACTCGAATAAAAAAATCAACTTTATAAGTATAAAATGGAGGAGGCATGGTTAAACAGTAGTCGTTCTGAAAAAGATCTGGGGGGGGGGGGGTTATGCACTATAAGCTCATTGTAAGTCAGGAGTGTGATGTTGTAGTCAAAAAAACCTAAAGTAATCTTGGGTTGCTTTAACAGAAGCATGACTTTTGTGTATAGAGAGGTGATTATACACTGAACTGCCTTCATCAGACAGATCTCATCTGGAATATTGTGTTCAATTCTGAGCACTGTAGTTTAATGATGACATTGATAAGCTGAACAGTGTCCAGAGAAACACAACCAGAATGATGAAGGACTTTGAATCTATGTCATATGAAAATCATTTGAAGGAAGTGGGAATATTTAACATAGAGAACAGACAACTCAGGGAGAAGGCTGGGGGTAGGGGTGGGGGACATGATAGCTGTGTTTGAGTATTTAAAGGACTATCCTGTGAAAGAAGGATTAGACTTGTTGTATTTGGGTCCACAAGGCAGAACAAGGAGCAATGGATAAGGGTTGTGTAGAGTTAAATTTAGGCTAGATATCAAGAATGATTTTGTAACAATTAAACCTATTCAAAGTGCAATGGGCCACCTTTTTTTTTGGTCACAAGAACTTTATTTTTTGAGTGACATGAGTTTGCAAAGGGAGTGTACCATATAGTGATCATTCTAAATTGCTCTTCAAAGGTTTCCCAGACCACCCCCATCTGAGGTAAATAGCTGCTCTGTGCTAAATCATGCAATTGAAGCAGAGAGTTGAGTTCCTCAACCTTGTACATCTTCAAGCAGAGGCTGGATGACCACTTATCTGGAATGGAGATTCTTGCGTATATGGGTTGGACTAAATAGCCACTGGGATCCTTCCAGTCTTAAATTCTGTGATTGTGTGTGTGGTGGGAGGGGGGACCGATCAGGAAATTCCCAGCCCTATCCCAATTGGTAAAGTTACTGAAGGTAAGAGGCAGATAATAAAGACAACAGTGTGTTAAAGACTTAAAGAAATGTCTACATTTTGTTACCCCTTTAAATGGTGTGCAGAAGCGTTTCATGTAAGCATGATAGAAATTAGAAGGAAGCTAGTCATTGACTGGTCAAAGATAAACCATAGTCTTGCTGGTTCTTTGAAGCGCAAGACCCACTTTCTAGGGAAGGACTCAGTAGTTGAGGCAGGAAACAGCTCTGAAGAGTCAGCTAGGGGAAAAGACCTCTCCTTTTGGGAGGGAATTGTTCTTCACCCTCAGAATGGGGAGGGAATTCTTCTCTTCTCACCTCCCCTCCTTCAGTGCCTAAGTCATCTTGTAGCCAAGCTACTCAGAAGGGAGCAGATACAGGGTCAAGGTACAAGACAAAAAAAGCTTTGTGATTTGAGAGTGAGTTAGCCCTGGCTGTTAGGAATTGAGTCGTGTAGAGAAACAAGTCCAAGGAATCCAATGTAATGACTTGCCAAGCAGAGGTGCTGCACCCAAGCGCAGTAGCAAGAGGGGCACTACAGTGCTACAGGTGTCAGTCATCCTGGCCATGTCTCTTCCCTAGTATACTCCTCACTCTTCTCACAGACACTTTTTGGGAGAGTATATCCCAGGTTTGCAAGGGAAGGGAATGATTTTTCTCTTGTTCTTATGATGCCATCTCTTTAAATGCTTTTGCTTTGAGCTAATTGAGTCTACCGGCTGATTATTAAAGGTAAGTACACCAGTGGAAGCTTGTGTTTTAGGAGTACATAGCCCCAGAATACCTTGAACCTGAGGGTAGTCAGCTCTCTGGGGACTAACCTGTAAATTTGAGTTGGAAGGGGAGCAACCTGTAGGGCATGTTATATGTGCATGTGAGATTGAGTACAGAGATGATTATGTTTTGTTTTGTTTTATCTCCAGAACTCGTCACAGTGCCCGGCATATAGTAAATGCTTAATAAATGCTTAACAAATTGAGTTACTTTATGTGCATGGACCAGAATTAGTAATCCTCAGTCCTGAGCCCTATTCAGTGCCTCTGTCCATGTGCAGATAGGCCTTGCTTGGGACACATCCCTAGCTTTTCTCCTTTCAGTAATATTCCTGGTTTCTATCTAAATATATTTAAATCCATCATAATTTATAATTCACTTGGCATATGTTTTCTCTCTCACAGAATCCAAATGTCTTCCCAACTTCAGCCTGATCCCCAAAGGACTGCTTACTCATTCAATATGTATTAAATCATAGGGATTAAAATTATCCAACCTACAATAAAAGAGCCTGAGGCAGAGCTCTGAGGCAATGGAAATTTATCAGAGTCCACGGTTCCCTTTAACCAAGTGGACCTCAGATCTTCCTCATGATCTAAGATGCCCCCTCCTTCCAGGGACCTATTTTTATAGTTTTTGATACCATATTTGTTACCTAGACATTCTAAAGCAGCTGTACAAAATACAGAATTCCATTGGTTGACATGTAATGCATAAGCTACAATAAGCAAAAATGGCATGTCAGGAGGGTCATGGGTTGGATGAAGCAAGATATATCTCCATTGACTAGGTGGTCACAATTTGAATGGGGTCCTCCTTAGGTTATACAAGAAGAGATGGTACAAGCCACACGTATGCTCCAAGAACATATCAGGGGGGACTTTCCATCTTATGCCACCACCCATGCTTGGTTTGGTCAAGGAATTTGAGCAAAACAGGTTGGAAATATCCATGTCAGTGTTCTTGCAGTTATGCAAGTAAGCTGTATAGCTAGGAAACAAGTAATGAACATTACATTAAAGTTTGAGGCCTATTATAGGGCCTTCCCATTAGAATCTATATTCCCATGTGACTTGCACAAAATATAGATTAATATACTGCTTATTCTTACACCTATTATTAGGTGATCGACTAGATATGTATTACTAGAAGAGCATATTAAGATAATTCCTAACAATCATTACTCCTTGTGAAATCACAATGAACTGACTAATACTGATTAGAGTTTGAGTAGGGGTCCTCAATGAATTATTTCTCACAAAGTACAATTACTAGTATAAAATTGTAAGGTACGGTGTTAAAACACTACTTCTGTAAATCCCAGTCATTGGTGTTACAGCCTGAACTTTCCAGTTCCTTCCCACTCAGCCCAGCAGCCCACCTCACAGGGACACCAAAGACCAAAGTGGAAAGAACTCCAAATGCCCCCCTCATATCAAGGTCACAGGGAGAGGAAAAATTGTCTCACTGCCATTGACTCCCATTGCCTAGATGCCTCCCCTGTCCCAGATGGAGCTTCTGCTTAATATCTTCAAGGACTATGTCATCTTTTTCCTACTGTCACCACCTGGAAGTGGGGAGTCCTTAACAGACTGGAGGAGTGACCCCTTGTCTAGCATATACTGCTAGCTCCATCACCAGAAAAGCCAGCTTCAGCGAATATCCAATCAAGAGACACATACACGCAAAGCTGCTATGTTGTTCTTTGAAAAGTAGACCAGAAAAAAACAACGTTTTAAAGATAAACAACCTTGAAAGACTTAAGAACTCTGATGAATGTAATAACCAACCACAATCCCAGAGGACGAATGATGAAATCTGCTACCTTCCTCTTGCCAAAGAGGTGGTAGATTCAAGTTGCAGAATGAGACACACATTTTTGGACATGGCCAATTTGGAGAATTCCTTTTTCTTGGCTATTCATATCAGTTACAAGGGTTTTTTTTCTTTTTCAGTATGTGGTGTGGGGGGGTAGGGGAGAAAAGAAATAGGCGGGAAAGAAAATTAATGTTAATTTTTTTAAAAAAGCAAAAAAGTCCCACAAGATCCCATGAGTACCACAAACCTGACAATTGCTCTTTATAATAGCTGGGCCAACCTGTCCCCAACTTGTCTCCTTGGCACCTAACAGAAAATGTGAAATAATGAATACCTGTGGTATGAGAGGGGCTGCCACAAGAAATGCTTTTTGTATTGTTGTATTTTGTTGAGTCTCTAACAAATGCATTAATATGCCTTCATTTTCAAGAAACAGGGAGTAAAAATTTATAACAATAGAAAACTGTCATGTCTATAGAGAATATCTGAGAGATAGACACAAAGATGTTTATTAACAAACTTTGAACCTGAATGAGCAAGCTTTCCTCATAAAGTTGCCTGTTAGATCTTGCGATGCAAAAAAATATGGCATAACAAATTATATTTGCCATTTGCAGTATTTACTAAAAGGTGGGATATCTTGAATGAGTTTGTTGAAATTACTCTCAAACCACTTTCAGAAATTTCTTGGCAAGCAAGAGCTTATGCAGTAAAAGCTGCAATTTCTCAATTACTGTCAGTCTGTGAAACATTTTTTTTTAAATGGGTAGAAGCAAGTGATAATTCATTTGTTCTGTTGTAAGCTGTGGTTTTTGAGAAAACACATTTGCACAAAGGAAAGTCACTGAGCAGTGATTCAAAGAGGCAGCCTGCAGGGGGCTCCACTGGGACAGAGCAAACCAAAGCTTTGTCCAGAGGACCATATTTAGAGGTAGTCAGTCAGCATTTACAATCCTTAGATGGGCTCAGAAAAGCCGCTCTCTGCTTCTCCTCTAAACTCTATCCCCACTAAGGCCTTCCAAGCAGCAACACATGCCAGTATCCCAGGTTGCTTTCTCCCTACTACAGAGAAAGGCTCATCCCACTGGCTGGAACATAGTAAACAGTTGATAAATTTTTATTGACTTACTGACATATACACACACACATCCCCTGGCTCAATTTAGGGCTCCTTTTGGGCTTCTCACCCCAAGCCCAGATAGTAGTTCTTGACCCAGCTGCAAAAACCACTAATTATGTCTCCAGTAGTCCCAAAGGGACAAGAAACTGGCAATGCCAGCTGTTACTAGCAGAAACCTGAGACTCATATAAAGGAAACCATTAGGTTCTTAGGGCACTAAAGCTGGCTGTCTGGAAGGCCCCTGATCCTTAACAAATACCCTTGGAGATATTAAGTTTTATAATCCATTTATAAATTCAATGTGAGGTGTTCTGCTCCCCTCCCTACCAATTAAACCCATTCACCATTTTCTTCAAGTTTCAGCATTGTAAAAGAGAAGAATCACAACAAAAGACAGTTGAGGGGAGGCAAGAGAATGCTACAGAGGAGATCGGCACATAAGGGATAGAGAAAGGAAAGGTAGATGAGGGAGTAGATCCCCAAAAATCTGAGAGTGGAAAAAGGTTCAAGAAACATCCCCTTGAAAGAATAGAAACAAATACATAACTAGTGTGCAGTTGGGTCCCATTCTGTGGGCCCTGGGATTAGCAGTCAAGAGATGATACTAAAATCTAGGAACAACAACCCAATTTTCCTCCTATCAACATAGAGCGCATTAACTGATTAAAAGGCTTCAAATTCCAGGAATAAAATCTAAAGTAAAATAGAAAAATTAGAGCGAGTGGCTGAAATTGTGACCAAAGCCAATAGTAAGACTGCAACCTTAACTTCTAAGTCATTGTGGTCAAATCTGGAATTAAATGGAGACAGAAACGCTTAATAAATGTTTTTTGACTGACTGAGGGGAGAAGCTGTAACTCATTATGAGTCACCAGAATTGTGTCCCTCTCTGTAATGCAGAGCGCCAGAGGAGACAAGACAATGATCTACAGCAATAGTTTTATTGTGGTTATTATTATTTCATCATTAGAATTTAGTTACACTGGAGTTCTTTTCGTGAGTAGACTAGATACCTGGAATTTTGACAATTTTGCCTTAAGGCTGAAAACTTATATCAATCTCTTTTTGATCCCTGTAGTGAAATTTCTTAGTCACCACCATGAAATGTCATCTTCACGGCATGATGTAGTGGAAAGAACTCAGAAGACCTCGATCCAAATCAGAAGATCACAGAATTTTAGACTTAGAGCTGGCTTATTTGTTTGTCTGTTATTGATCACAGTTATTTTGAAGTCATGAAATATCAGCAACAGAACAGACTGAGTCAGCAAGTCAGGCTGGACAAATACTTGATTGAAACCATCTTTCCATGGGTGACGAGCAGCAGCACTGAGTTTCACAAGGGCAACATTTTCCCTTTCACTTTCTGGCAAAACTTTATTATTTAAGGGAAACAGATGGGCAGCTACTGAACCATACAAAAATAACAACAAATGATGGAATAATAGGTGTGAAACAGCAGGGTGACTCAGTGGATAGAGTGTTGGGTCTGGAGTTGGGAAGACTCTTCTTCCTTAGTTCAAATCCGGCCTCAGACACTTACTACCTATGTGACCCTGGCAAGTCACTTAACCCTGTTTGCCTCAGTTTCCTCATCTGTAAATGAGTTGGAGAAGAAATGACAAATCACTCCAGTATCTTTGCCAAGAAAAGCCCAAATGGAGTCACAGATTCAGACCTAAATGAACAACAAAAATATTTGATTGCTGAATCTTGGACTAGAAAAGGCAGAAAGAGAAACACCAGGATAAGCCAATCCCCTCATTTTACAGATAATGAAATTGAGATCTAGAGAGAATAGATTGTGTACTCAAGATCATCCAGGTAGTAAGGGATAGAGGTGGAATTTGAATCCAATTCCAAATCCAATGCTTTTTCCAGAGCACCCTGCTTGTCTCTCTTGCCTCTCCTATTTTATGTGACTCTGTTACCTTTCAAGAGTCATTCTCCCTCCCAAGGCAATCATTTTCTCATCTTCAAAATGAAGAGTTGGACTAGAAGATTTCTGAAGTCCTTTGAAGCTCTACAATCATATGAAACTATGATCTTTAAGGAAGTGGTTCTTAATGCCTCCCAGACTTCCAGGCAATATGCTCACAAGGGAAGGCTACTAACAAGAATTCACATGGGAAGTACAATAAGTTCTCAGAGAAAAAGAAAATGAGGTCAGAGGTTCTTGAGGGGGTCTAGGGAAAAGGTTGTGTTTGCTAAGAGGGGAATATACAGAAATGATGGCGACTATAAGGAAATGGATACTCAATTCAAAGTCAAGTCAACAAGTATTTATTAATGCTTAATGTTAACACTAAATACTAATGTTCCAGGCACCGTGCTAACTGCTGAGAATACAACTACAAGCAGAAAAACTACAGATTTCCTGCCCACAAGAAGTTTTCATTCTACAACACAAACAGCACAAAAGGAAGCTGAAAATCAAGGAGGGAGTGGGGGATGCAGAAGGGACCCATTCAGGGACATGGAGGAAAAAGTCTTGGGACCCAGGAGAAGGGTGAAGCCCAGAGACAAATGAAGTCATGGCTTGACCTGGGCAATTTCCTTAAAATGGTGGTTCTGGGAGGAACTGACGAGTCAGAGGAAAGAGCCACAGAAGCAGAGTGTTCTTGTAGTGTGAGAATGACAGAGATGGAGTGAATCTGCAGGAGAGGGAACTCATGAATCACTAGAGTTGTGTGTGTCTCTATACTGCAGAGGGCCAGAGGAGACAGGACCACTGAGCTATAGAAATTTTCTCATTATTGGGATTTAGCTGCCCTGGAATTTTTTTATTGGTAGTCTAGGTACCTGGAATTTTGACCACTATGCCCTACGCCTGAAAATTTATATCACTTTCTTCTTGATTCCTATAGTGAAATTTCTTAGTAACATCTGTGAAATGTCATCTTCACAGCATGATGTGGCAGAAAAAACTCAGACCTCAATTTGAATCCTAAGACAGAAGGATAAAATTGTTGATTCAAGAGTGAGATGGCTGTTACATTGTGGTAGGGAAAGTCTAGAGCATCAGAAGTAGAGCCTGAAGAAGAATAAAGAAAGATAAATGAATGGATGGATAGATGAATGGATGAAGAGAGATCTTGGAGATGGCATGCAGATCTAGTTATAGAAGAAATAATAATAACTGACATGTGTATAGCATTTACAAAAATGTCTTCCTTATAACAAACCCATAAAGTATAAGTATTATTGTACTTATGTCACAGGTAAGGAAACTATGCATACTGTTTAACCCCAAGACACTACTACTAGACATACAACCCAAAGGGATCAAAGAAAGAGGAAAAAGATCCATATGTATGAAAATTCATGCGAACACTTTTTTGTTGCAATAAAAAATTGAAAAACAAGGGGGTGCCTTTCAATTAAGTAATAGCTGAACAGATTATGGTGTATCGATGTAATGGAATATTACTGTGCTATAAGAAATGGCAAAAGAGATAGAATCAGAGAAACCTGGGGAGATTTGTATGAACTCATACAGAATGAAGTGAGTAGAGCTAGAAGTATATATACAATAACTAAACACCGTAACATAAAATAACCTTGAAAAACTTAAGAACGCTGATTAATGCAATGAGCAAGTATAACTTCACAGGACCAATGATGAAACACATGTAACAGGGCCATGGCCAAGAGGGGCCCAACCCTTCAAACACGATCAGTCTGCTCTGACTGGTGCTAACCCACACGAATGCTTGGGGAGCTTCTTTCAGCACATATTTAATGAAAACCCCTACCTTCTACTTCAGAGAACGCCCAGGCATTTGGTGACTATTCCTGTCCATTTACTGAGTGATGTTGAAAGCCCTTTAAAATGGTTGTGGAGAGGGAACTGAGTATGTATACAAAAGGCTTCAAGAGATAAACTCATCTCTCTTTTCTGGCAGCCGTAGAGGGAAGACGTGCTGTAAGCCTCCGGGTAGAGAGAGATGCCTCAGCCTCTTATCTCTCAACCTTGAGAGAAATGATTCATTGAGAGACCCCTACTCAAACTCTAATCAATATTAGTTAGTTCATTGCGATTTTATAAGGGGTAATGATTGTTAGGAATTATTTTTAATATATTCCTCTAATAATGCACATCTAGTTAATCACCTAATAATAGGTATAAGAATAAGCAGTGGATTAATGCATACTTTGTATAAGTCACATAGGAATATAGATTCTATTAGAAGGACTCTACAATAGGCCTCGAACCTTAATGTAATGTTTATTACTTGTTTGCCAGCTATGGAGCTCACTTGTGCAACCACAAAAATGCTGACAAAGATAACTCCATCCTGTTTTACTCCAATTCCACGACCAGACAAAGCATGGATGGCGGCATGGTATAGAAAGCCCCTCCCCCACCATATGTTCTTACAGTATATGTACGGCTTATACCATCTTCTCCTGCCTTACCTAAGGAGGAGCCCATCTATCTTGTGACCACCTAGTCAGCAGAGATATTCCTTGCTCCACCCAAGTCATGACCCTGCTGACATATCATTTTTGTTCATTTTAGCTTATGCATCATATGTCAACCAGTGGAATCCTGTATTTTGTATAGCTGCTTTAAAATGTCTAGGTAACAAATCTGGTATCAAACCCTATAAAAACAAGGTCCTGGAAGAAGGGGGCATCTCAGATCATGAGTTCTACTTTATTAGAGGAGACCATGGACTCTATAATAAAGTGCCATTGGCTCAGAGCTCTGCCTCAGTCTCGTTTATTCTAAGTTGTATGATTTTAATCCCCACAAGTTGGTCCACTATGTGGTCTTGATTATATGGCACTGTAGGTTTTCTGTCTCTGTTGGGTTCCATTTTTGCCTGCTCTTTGGAACAGATAAGGCTATGACCTTGTGAGCTTCAAAAGATCAAAGGAGCCACCAGACGTCCCAAGGACAGAAGTCCATTCTCCTGTTTGCCAGAAGCCCGACCAGGTAAAAAGTGTATCCATGAGGAGTGGCCTGTGGGAATCCAGCTCAGTTGCAGAAAGGGAAGGAACTTGTCCATTGGTTGTGCCACAACCTAAAATGAACACCGTTGTGGGAGAATGTTTGTAGTGATCATGTTATGTTTGAGCGCCATCTGCCCAGGGCTGGAAATAGTAGAGGGGAGAATGTGCCCAGTTTGGGGAAATGATTTTGTCTTTTGCTTCTTGCTATAGATTCTTAGTTAGTATCCTTTTGTAAAAGCTAATTGATGTTGAGAGATGGAGCCAGATGGTGGAGTATAAGCAGCAATCCAGCTGAATTCTCCTAACATTTCCCTCTAAACAACTTCAAAATAACTCCTCAAATCAAATTTTGGAAGAGCAGAGCCAACAAAAGGTAAAAGTGAGACACTTTTCCAGCCTAAGACAACCTAAGAGGTCTGTGACAGCAGGGTGAGTGCAGTCCTAAGTGAAGGTGGCAGCAACACCAGCATATGCCTCTGCAACAGCCACAGCAGCAGAAGCAAAGGCTTCAGGGGCTCTCAGAGGTGAGAAGACAGTCAGATAACTTGTCAGAAAGAAATGACAGGGGACCCATTGTTGGTACTTGGTGCAGCTGACACCGAGTGGCAGGTCTACTACTCATATGCAGTTGTGGATCACAGTTCTAGGGCAAAGAAGAATGCTTATGGTTGGTCACAAAGGAGCAGAGGCCCTGATCTCAGTTCCAAGGCAAAGACCTTGTGGTTGCAGAAGAACAGGGGACCTGGTCACAGTTCCAGACCCAAGGGGAATGCTAGTATTTGCAGCTGCAGGGGAGCCTGGGTACTTCCTAGGTAAAAACCAGAGCCAGACCAGGAGAGCAGTGACTACACCTCTCCTAGGATCACACCACCTTGGAAGCACCAAAAAAAAAAAAATTTACAGACTTCCAGAACTAACTCTGAAAACAGCATCACAAAAAACTCTAAAGCTTAGAACAGCACCTCCCCCCACCCCAAATGAGAAAAGCCTAACTTTAAAATAAAGTTCAAAGTTAAGAAATAGACCGAAAAAAAGTTGTTACTCTTCTGTTGTTTTTCAGTCACATCCAACTCTTAATTTTAGGGTTTTCTCAGCAAAGATAGTGGAGTGGTTTGTGATTTCCTTCTCCAGCTCACTTTAGATATGAAGAAACTGAGGTAAACAACATTAAGTGACTTGCCCAGGGTCACACAGGTAGTGAGTGTCTGAGGCTAGATTTAAACTCAGAAAGATGCCTCTAGGCCTGACACTCTATCCATTGTGCCACCTAGCTGCCCTTAGGAAAAAAAAATGAAAAAACAAACAAACAAAAAAAAAGAACTTGAACATAAAAGGCTACTACGCCAGCAGGGAAGACCAAGACATAAACTTAGAAGAAGACAACAATGTGAAAACAGCTATAAGCAAAGCCTCAAAGAAAAATTCTAATTGGACCTAAGCCCAACAATAATTCCTAGAAGAATTTTAAAAAAGAGGTAAGAGTGGTAGAGGAAAAATTGGGGAAAGAAATGAGAGTGATGAAAAAAAAATATGCAAAGAGTTAACAGCTTGGTAAAAGGCACAAAAATTACTGAAGAATACAACCCCTTAAAATTTAGAGTTGGTCAAATGAAAAGAGAGACACAAAAACTCACTGAAGAAAATAATTTCTTAAAAATTTGAAATTGGGCAAGTGGAAACTAATGACTCCATGAGACATGAAAAAATAATAAAACAAAGTCAAAAGAATGGAAAATAGAAGAAAATGTGAAATCTCTCATCAGAAAAACAACTCTCCTAGAAAATAGAACAAGGATGGATAATTTAAGAATTATTGGACTACCTGAAAACATGATTAGAAAAGAAGCCTAGATGTCATTGTTCAATAAATTATAAAGGAAAACTGTCCCAATATCCTAGATCCAGAAGGTAAAATAAAATTTGAAAGAATCTACCAATCACCTCTTGAAAGAGATCCCAAAATGAAAACTCCCAGGAATATTATAGCCAAATTCTAGAGCTCCCATGTCAAGGGGAAAATATTGCAAAAAAAATCCAGAAAGCAACAATTTAAGTATTATGAAGCCCAGTCAGGATCACATAAGATTTAGCAGCTTCCATGTTAAAGGAACAGAGGGCTTGCAATATCTAGAGGACAAGGACCTAGGATTACAACCAAGAATAACCTACCCAGCAAAGTTGAGTATAATCCTACAAGGGGAAAATGCATATTTAATGAAATAGAGGACTTTCATGTATTCCCAATGAAGAGACCAAAGCTGAATAGGAAATTTTACAAGACTCAAAAGAAACATAAAAAGGTAAACATGAAAGAGTAATCATAAGAAACTCAATAAAGTTAACTATTTACATTCCTACATTGGGAAGATGAAATATATAACTTCTAAAAACTGTATCATTATTAGGTCAGTTAAAAGGAGTTTACATAGAGAGAGGGCATGGGTGTGTCTTAAAAAATGAGGGGGTGAGAAAGAGGGTGAGAAACTGGGAGAAGGGGGAAAGGAGAGGTAGAATGCGGAAAATTTTCTCACATAAAAGAAGCATGCAAGGCAAAGCTTTTACACCAGATTATAACATGGGAGGGGTGGCAGGCAATGCTTGAATCTCATTCTCATTGGAATTGGTTCAAAGAGGAAAGACTATATATACACATTCAGTTGGGTATAGAAATCTATCTTACCCAATAGGTAAATAAGAGGAGAAGTAGATGAGAAATATGGCAGGAGGAAGATAATAAAAGGGAGGGTGGATGGAGGGAGAGAGAGAGAAAGAGAGAGAGAGAGAGAGAGAGAGAGAGAGAGAGAGAGATAAACAGAAGAAAATAGAATAGAGAAAAATACACAGTTAATAATCATAACTGTGAATGTGAATGGGATGAGCTCACCCATGAAATGGCAGCAGATAGCAGACTGATTAGAAACCAGAATCCGACAATATGTTGTTTACAAGAGACTCACTTGAAACAGAAAGACAAACAGAGTTAAAATAAAGAGCTGGAGCAGAATCTATTATGCTTTAGTTGAAGTAGAAAAGGTAGGGGTAGCAATCATGATCTCACGCAAAGCAAAAGCAAAAACCAACTTAATTAAAAGAGGTAATTAGGGGAACTACATTTTGCCAAAAGATACCATAGACAATGACATAATATCATCTTCCTATATGACCTTTAAATCTACTGGCTTGTAGATCACCTAAAAGTTATAAATTCCCTAAAAGTGACCTGTTCTGAGAGAGAAGTGTGATGCAAAGAGCTGAGATCAGTAATGGGGCCTGGAGTATACCATGAACCAAAGTGCAACCTAAGTGAGACTGCTTTTTTGGTCTTTATGTTATCCTACATGTCCCGGTCATTGCTAAAGCTGGGAATTCCATTCAATAGAATCAAATGTTCAGCACAAGAATAGTGACTTGAGCCCATATCATTAGAGAAAACCCTAATAACCCCTTGGAGATGAGGAAATGGTTTCAGTAGTCAGTCTGAGATTTAGTGAAGCTCCACAGAATCTGAGAACCCTAGAGAGATAAGTCATCTCAGTGTAACAAGGGTGATCAGAAGAAGCCCTTGAAACACTGGACTAGGAGCTGGGCATGTACTCTGGCTCTACAGAGAAGGATACATGCTTCGGCTTCTTGCTAAAGGACACACATGCTTGGCGCCATGGGAAGGGCTCTGGTCTGGTAGATGAAGTCGTTCCTCAATCACTTCTCTTAGGCCAATGAAACACTTTTGCCTACACACTGGGACAGTTTAGGTCCCACAGGCATGGTATTTCTACTAGCCCTAGTGTGTCCCGAAATGGCTGCTTGGGGGAACTATACCTATGCAAGCTAACAAATGGTACTTGAAGTTTTTTTGCTAGCTCATTCAACTGCACAAATGTACCTTGCTGTCTCCCAGCCTAGCTGGCAGCCAATCAAATGTGCTCCATCCTTAATCCTGCAGTCAGTGTGGTACATTGGAAAAAACAATGAATTTACAGTCAGAGGACCAGGGTGCCAATCTTGGCTCTGCCACTTACTACTACTGGTATAACCTCGAGAAAGTCATGCAATCTTTGTTGGCCTGAGTTCTCCAACTATAAAGTAAGGGGGATGTACAAGCTACCTTCTAGGGTTTCTTCCAGTTCTAAATCTCTGATCTTATTCACTAATAATGCTCTATCTCTAAAATTTAAAGGAATATGTTGATTCCAAAGAATTCATAGTTCTCTTGGCCAATGTGTTTCCATTCTACTTGAATCCCAGTCTTGCTTCTCTTCTCAGCATATCCCCAAAGAATTCACTCCCTTGACATATAAACCAAATGCATTTATTATAGTGAATGTGAAAAAAAATCGTTAACATCTGGACAGCTTGAACCAAGAGAAAGGAGTGGGGAACTCAGCAACATTGGGGGTCAGCCTCCCCAACTCCATTCCACTTGCAATGAACTGAGCCATTGATGGGAAACAAGTGAAAGGATCAGATGAAAGGAGGGACCATGGGTTCCCTCCTACAGGCATCTCAGAACAGAAACCTTGAGCTGAAGCTGCCTATTGTGCCCATTTTCTCAAGGACTGAAGGAAATTCCAACAAAAGGTCTGGTTTTTCTCCAACTTTCCCTCCTCATCCCTTCTCAGAAGGTCACGTTTGAGATGAGTCTTGAAGGAAGCCAAGGAAGTGGGTAGAGGGAGATCATGGTAAGAATGGGGGACAGTCAGTGGAAAAGCACAGGGTAAGAGGATAGAATGCCATGTGCTGAAAATAGCAAAAAGTTCAGTTTGCTGGATCTTAGAATACAAGGAAGAGAATAATCTTTTGATTTAATATATAAACTACATAAAGCAAAAAAGAGGGTACCATATGTAGCTAAGGGAATATTATATTGCCCCTAGGCTAAAAAAATGAGCTGTTGTAATACCATGTGGCTGATTAAATGCCCCAGAGACAAATGGGATATGGAGGAGAGGGCAGGGATGAGCATTGGCTGGTCAAATGTACCCTCCACAGGGACACTCACAGTCTCTGGTGTTATAAGTGCGGTGGTAGAGTCTGAATTTTTAATCACTCCCTCCACCCAACTCTATCTTCTGTATTTTGTTCCCTTGGTTCGCATAGCATGGCTGACACACTCAAAGGACTTCATCAGTATATGATCCTCTGACTGTAAATTCATTGTTTTTTTTTTCCATGTACCATGCTAACTCTGGGATTGAGGATGGAGCAAACTTGATTGGCTGGCAG
This sequence comes from Trichosurus vulpecula, assembly GCF_011100635.1. Classification (NCBI taxonomy): domain Eukaryota; kingdom Metazoa; phylum Chordata; class Mammalia; order Diprotodontia; family Phalangeridae; genus Trichosurus; species Trichosurus vulpecula. The sequence continues at coordinate 176,739,767 of NC_050580.1, forward strand.
CTAAAGATACATTTGTGGAGTTGAATGAGCTAGCAAGAAAAAGAGTATGTAGGTTCCACCAAATGCTCTCAATCTCAAGTTCATAGGGGAAATGGAAATCCATTTTACCAACCTCTGACTTTCTCTAACTCAATTCTTCCATAGAGACTGTACTCAATTTGTGCCTGACCTTGTTTGCATGAATGCATATCCATAAATGAATAGATGAATAGGTGGATGGATGGAAAAGTATTTGTTAAGTGCTTACTATGTGCCAGCTACTGTGGTTAAGTGCTGAGGATTCTATAACAGTCCAGGGACATTCCTCTACTCCAGGTCTTCCCATGTGACTGCTCTCCATCATTTCTCCTTCTAGCATATCATAATCATCCCTCACGAATCCAAGAACTCTTTCTTTAAACCAAGAAGACTAAATGAACCTCATGAAACAAAGCATCTACCCTTTTAAATATCCTGCCAGGAAATGTGACATCGATGAGAACTCTGGCAACTTGCCAATGGTCCCCTAGAAGCTATTGAGTTTCACAATTCCATCACTTTTTGGTGCATGGGATACCACAGCAATTAGAAACCTGCTGTGCAAGAGAAGGCAGCTATAGCAAGGGTTACCCTAGAGCAGGGATGGGGAACCTGAGACCTCAAGGCCACATGTGGCCCTGTAGGTCCTCAAGTTCAGCCCTTTGACTGAATCCAAACTTCACAGAACAAATCCCAAAAGGATTTTCCCAGGTTCCCCATCCCTGCCCTGGAGTTGTAAATTTACCTTATCTGGTTCTGGAAAAGTCTGTTACCAAAAGAACATACAGTCATCTGCCTAACTAACTGTTTCCACTCCCTTATTTTACCTGGTTCCTGCTCCCGGTTATACGTGCACTCCAAAGGTACAAAGCTATGTCTTTTTTTTATGTAGACAAGAGATGTCTTATAAGTCATTTGAAGATGTGGACACTTGTATGATGATAGATAATAGACCATAGAGAACTGAGAAGCAGAAAGACCTAGGAGGTTTACCTTGGTGCCCAAGCACAGCTCTGGGATAGGAAAGTACAAAAGGAAGATGAAGATTCTTCTATACAACATGACTAATGTGGAAATATGTTCAATAGGAATATATATAGATATATGTGTATATATGTATATATATATATGTATGTATATACATATATACGTAGAGCCTGTATCATATTGCATGCCATCTGCCATCCTTGGGAGGGGGACGAGAGGGAGGGAGAGAAAATTTAAAACTTATGGAAATGAACTTTGAAAACTAAAAATAAATAAATTAACTTAAAAATCAATGTTTACCAAATGAAAACAAAAATTCCCTTTATTTGTAAAAAAGAAAAGAAAGAAAGAAAATAAATTCCTTTAAAACAAAAAAGGAAGATGATGAAGAAATTATATGGAAAAGATAAAGGAGAAGTGTGAGTTAGCAGGGGAAAGGATTGAATTGGGAGTAAGGGGCTTAGGGAGTTAATTAGATTATATAATTAGAAAGGGGGACTAATTTAAGAGATTTCTAGGTGAAAAATCCAAAAAGAATGTAAAGAGCACATCTACCTGGCTTTGACCTGAGTGTGTTTCTTTAGCAAATGTCAGTGTTGGGACACTTCTAGTGTGGCTTCCTTGCCAGCACAGCCCAGTGAAAGTGACAGAAGAGGCAAACATAAGGTACAAAAGCTAAGAAGAAGTAAGACAGACAAGGCAGGAGAGGGAGGTTAATGGCCACGCAGCACTAGAATCTCACTGTTGAACACGCCTCCCGGGACCTCGGCTTGTGAACTTTGAAGATGCTATTCCCTTCTCCTGACAATTCTCCCAGACGCTGACCTTTGCACAGGCGAGGAGCATCCATGAGGCTTTGCCTTTCCAGGATGGCGAGCTGGAGAGAGTGAGAATTGCTGGACCATAATGACAGCTAGGACTTAGGTACCACTTTAAGGTTTGCAAAGCACTTTGCATGTACTATGACCTTTCAAGCTAGGTGCAATTATTCTTGCTTTGCAGAGGAGGCAACTGAAGTTAAGAAAATTTAAATGGCTTGCCCTATGTTGCACATCTTTTGGAAAACACAGATTTTCCAGCCTATGGGTCTAACATTCAATCCTCCCTACTGTGTGGCTGCCTAAAGGAAATATGAAGGAAGAGAGAGCTAACATTGAGGTCATGTTTGTCCAGTAACCCTGCTCGGGAGAATCATTGAAATTAGCTCCATCAGACTCCAGGTCCGGTACCACCACCCTGATATGAGTGATTAAAATAATCCCCTGCTCCTGCTATGGGGAGAGGTGAGGTTTATTTGTTAAGTTCAAAACTGGCCTTGGACATTTATCACTTATGGGACCCTGGGCAAGTCAACCTCAGTTTCCACATCTGAGAAATGGGGATAATAGTAGAGCCTACCTCCCAGGGTTGCTATGAGGCTAAAATGACATGGTGTTTATTATGAAGTGCTTTGTAAACCTTAAAGTCCTATGTAAATGCTAGACTTAATAATTATTATTATCATTAGTCAGTCTCTTGGGCAGAGGTAAGAGCAGCAAAAATAACCAGGAGGCCTAATGTTTAAAGGTGAATCTGGCATTTCATTACACGCCCCATCTGCCTCATCTGGCCTTATAAGTAAACCAATATGGCTTTAGTTTCCTTCCCTGTAGCTTTTTGCCTTCAAAGAATAAGTCTCAGCCACCTTCTGCTTCATTATCCAAGAGGCCAAGGGGACAGCCCCATTAACCTACCCTTGAAAATGGAGTGTCCCGGCAACGGGGCTTGAGACAAACCTGCCAAGGCTGAAACAAACAGAGGCCCCAAAACATTCCTGGAAATTAAAAACAGAAGCTGAAATGTGGAAAAAGCATTGACATCGAAGTGAAGAGGACCTGCGTTTGAATCTTGCCTCTGGCACTTAGTAAATGTGTAACCTCGAGCCAATCATTTGCTTAGTTTTCTTAGCTATAAAATGAGAAGGCTGAAGGAGAAGACTTCTACACTCCCAACTCCTAATTTATGATCTTATGGTCCTCTCCCCACCCCTACTTGTAGCAGAGCTTCAGTCCCAACTGGTTATATGTAAGAGGGGCCAAGCCAATCACCCTCCCAGGCTCAGCAAGCGCACCTGATACCAAAAAGGCTTTTACCTGGAAGGTAAGGCTCGTCGCTTTGAGTTAGATGTGAATAACAGGGCTTGTGTTCTCCCTCATCCGATCTCAGGAGGTCTCTTGCTGGACCCCGAGTTCCAAGGCAGAGGGAAGAAGAGACTTCTGTCCTCTCCCACTCTTTGGTGCACTTAAATATAAGGAAGAAGGAAGTAATATCTCTGATGGCTTGTCATCTAGAAAATGATAGTACATGCCCGTTTAGCCTCAAAAGAGTTTCTCTCCCAGCCCACAAAGGACTGTTTTTTTACCTAGTTAGTTTCTGTCAGTGGTTTTATAAAATTCTTGAATAGAGAAGACAGGAATTTCTCTGGGTCCTCCACCCTTACAATGTCAGTAAGACGATTTCTGTTGGGCCTCACCAAGACCTTATCTACGCAACTGACAACCAAACTCATGTGGGTGTATTGCCTGGCATCAGGAATGATAAAGATCAGCTTTAGTCAAGTGGTAAAGATCTAGGGTTACCTCTCCTGCTCCTAGGCAGTAAGATTTGCCCTTCTTAGTCATTCTTTGAGTTGTTCTTTCCTGGATTATACACAGCTAGTTTTGAAGCTAATAATCCTTGGCTCTAGGTATAGCCATAGACACTCTAGGTCTCAGCTTTTTTCATCTGTGAGATGAAGGTAAGAGCTTAGATGACTTCTAAGATACTTCTAAGATCATAAAATTTATGATCCATGTAGGATCTAACAGTTTTTTACAAAGCATTTCCCCCAACAAGCTCACTTTCAAATGCACCATGGGATGAGTCTATATCACTGTTACAAAGTCAAAGGGCTAGGAAGGTGTGCTCATAACTTGGCTTCTCACAATTTTGTTTATGGCCAACACCTGTCTGGACTGTAGCTCCTTGGATTTCTGGTAATTTGTCTCCTGACCTTTAAAAACTTACAAGGTGGTTGTCGTTGTATAGTTGTTTCAGTGGTGTCTGACTCTGTGACCCCATTTGGAGTTTTCTTGGCAAAGTTATTGTAGTGGTTTGTCATTTCCTTCTCCAGCTCCTTTTAACAGATGAGAAAACAGAGGCAAATAGGGTTAAGTGACTTGCCTAGGGTCATACAACTAGTAAGTGTCTGAGGCCAGATTTGAACTCAGGAAGAAGAGTCTTTCTGAACCCAGGCCTGGCACTCTGTCCACTGCATCACCTGGCTGCCCCCTCACAGGGTCATAGCCATCTCCAATTTCTTTCACTTAAAACAGGAACAAACAAGACAGAGAACAGTCCTTATCTACAGGTCAGATCACTTTTAACAGAGCTAGAGAGGAAAGGGCCTAGGGGAATCATGAGTATAGCAAGTATTTTGATATCTGCGTTCTTCCGCATAACACGGTCCCTTACCACTGACACTCCTTTGAGTGATGGGAGCACAACCATTTCACCCCACTCCACACTCAGGCCTGGTAAACAAGTTATTTCAGAGGAGGAAACCTGGGTTAGACTTTCCTTGTTGCAGTAGCGGGTCTAGAGGATGAGCCTGAGGTTGGGTAGAGGTGGGAGTATCTAATGCCAATCAAGTTGACTCCCTTTCCACCTATAACGTCATTCAGCCATGGGAATGTGCTGGTGGCTTCTCCTTTCTGTTCTCTCCAGATGTTAGCTACGTCTTTGTCATGGTGGTGGCCTTGCCTTCTATTCACCACTCCCTTCCCCAGAGTAGCAAGGGTACCTACTCAAGGTTAGGTAGCAGGGGGACAGATGCAAGATTTGGTTGCTTCACTCCCCTGCAGTCAAGTCAATTTGTATGATACTAGAAAACTTACTGCAGTCAGTCAACAGTCCCTTACTAAGTACCTACTATGTGCCAGGCACTGTGATAAGCAGTAGGGATATAAAGGTAAAAACAAACATTCCCTACCTTCAAAGAGCTCATGGTCTAACAGGAAGGACAACTATGAAAATAACTAGACTCATACAAGCTATGTGCAGCATAGACACAAGGTAATTTCAAAAGGAAGGCCACTATCCGAGCCAGTAGGACCAGAGAAAGGCTTCTTTTAGAGAGTGGCATTCAGCTGCGTCTTGAAGGGAGCCAAGCGGGCTTCCTCTGAGGGGCAGAGCGGACAGAGCAGAATATTCCAGGGAACCAAAGTAAAGATATGGAGAGAAAAAATGGGGTGTCACATATGAGGAACAGCAGGTAGACCATTGCCACTGAACCGCAGATTTCGTTAAGGGGAGTAAGGTTTAAGAAGACCAGAAAGGTAGGGTAAGTCCTATCCCAAAGCCCACTGGTATGGAGCTCTCCTGATTGATGGAGATGAATGCCCCTGGCCCTGGGTGAGGTATGGTGTGGAGCTGGCAAGAGGCCAGAGAGCTCCAGCCTTTGCCAGTGAGCCTTCAGGACTCCCAGGGCCTGTTCTCTTTGGCATTCTTGGAGCCCCAGTATTCTTTGTGACTCTTCAAGCTTTGAGTTGCTTGTAGTGCTTCTGACTTCCGGTTTCAAGAGAGGAGATGGAAGAGGCCAACCCCACTTCGGGTCGCTGAAGGAAAAGATTCTAGGAGGACACGAGAGCAGCCAGCAGCTGCCAACATGGTCCTGTCTCCAGATTGCTTTACCAGAGACTTTAGGGAGTTTCCTCTGGGGTGATATCCCAGACAGTCTCTTTTGGTTGAGCTGAGTTACCTCACTTTTCAATGGGACAATTCCTGCGTGTATTGTTTGATATTTATTCTCCTTATGTATGTATACCCTCTCTGATTTCTGTTTTGCTATGATTTGGATGAATGGATTTATTTGCTATTTACTCTGTATGTTCATTGTGGAATTGGTATTTGGTGGGAAAGGGGTCAAATCTTGTATATAGAGCTTCAGATCTCCCTCTCCTGCCCCACCCCCCAAATGACAAAGTGGGAAGTAGCTAGCTTGAAACCAATACTATCCCCTAGACTAGCTGTATTTAAGGGACCAGATAGATGTAATCCTAGCCCAGTAACTCCTCTCTCTGAGCAGAGCAAAAAGGCCTCCAGTCCCAGTTTCCTGCTTCTCCTCCTGGCAGAAATTAAAGTTTCTCTTGGAGAAGGGTCTGTAGAGAAGAGGCTAGAAGCAGGCCTCACAGCAACATGTGACCTTCTAGGTCCTTGGGTTCCACCTTTTGACTGCGTCCAAGTTTTACAGAACAAATCCTTTTATTAAGGGGATTTGCTCTGTGAAGTTTGGATTCAGTCAAAGGGCCTCACTCGAGGACCTAGAGGGCCATGTGCGTCTTCAAGACTAAAGGTTCCCCACCCCTGGTCTAGAGAGATGTCTATTCTGCCTCCCTTCAAGCCACATAACTGCAGCTCTCTTTCACATGTGAGCCCCTTGCTACACATGGGGCCATTCTTCCTACAGCTGGAAGGGCTTTAAATGATGAAGGGGGAATACTATATTTGATTTTGGAGGTAATAAGAAGCTATTGGAGATTGCTGAGTGGCAGTGGGGGAGACACATGTTCAGGTGGATGTGTTAGGAAAAATCACTTTGATAGCTGAGTGGAGGTTGCATCGGAATGAGGTGAGATTTGAGGGAGGGAGACCAGTTAGGAGGCTATTTTGATAGTCTGGGGAGAAATGAACTAGGCTGTCTCTTTTTCTTAAAAGGGCTGGGGTGATGGTGGTGGTACATATATAAATAATACATAATTTGCATCTGCTTCATTCATTTAATAAAAATAAGACAGTATGTGTGCCTTGTGCTATAAAAACTAACTTTTCCCTTTTTAATTGATTTTCTTTTTAAAATATTCCTTTGATTCTCCAGCATCTTCCTCTTCTCCTCCCAATAGAAATTTCTTATAACCAATAAATATAGTAACGGAAAACAAAGGGGCAGCTGGGTGGTGCAGTGGATAGCATACCAGGTCTGGGGTCAGGAAGCCTCATCTTCCTGAGTTCAAATTTGACCTCAGATACTAGCTGTGTGACCCTGGGCAAGTAACTTAACTCTGTTTGCCTCAATTTCCTCATCTGTTAAAATGATCTGGAGAAGGAAATGGCAAACCACTGCAGTCATAAAGAGTCAGCCGTGATTGAACAACGATATATCCCTCATTCCATACCTGCAATCCACCAACTTTCTACTGAAAGGAAAAAGACCTGCTTCCCCTTTAGTCTTCTGAAGTCACAATTAGTCACTGCCTTGATCAGAATTCTATCGTCTTTCATTGCATCTAAAATAAATGTTAAGAAATTTGGAAAGATCGCTTCCAACTGATCAGGGAAAGCATCATGGAAGAGGTGGTATTCTGAACTGGACATTGGAGAATGGGTTACATTTTAAAGGAGGAAATTTTGTATGTGGGCATTCTAGAGAAAAGACGAGACTGAGCAAAGTCATGGGTACAACGTGTGGCTAGAGAATGGCAAGAAGCACCTATCAATAGGGCCATAGTCTATGCACAAGGAACCAGAGGGAGATAATGCTCGAAAGGTAGATGAGGTCCTCAGGTGCATAATGGGACAGTCAGGTCCAGACATTTGTCTTGAATGACAAATAAAGAAGTCTGGATTCTTATGCAATAAACAATGGAAGGTCATTGAAGGTCTCTCAATAGAGTGTGAAATAGTTGAAATATGACTTTAATTGGCAGCAAGGACAAGGATAAAAGGAAGCAATACTCAAGATAGTGGATCAATTAAAAGGTATTGTAATGATCCATGAGTGTAGTAATAAAGGCCTGCACTGGTGGTGCTGTGAGCCGGTAGTGCAGTGGATGGAGCTCTAGGCCTGGAACCAAGAAGAACTGAGTTTAAACCTGGCCTCAGACACTATTAGTTGTATAACCTTGGGTGAGTCACTTAACCTCTGTGTGCCTCAGTTTCCTTAATTGTAAAACAGCAATTGTAATTGCACCTATCTTGCAGGATGCTTGTGAGGATCAAATGAGATAATATTTGTCCAAAAAAAACTGGTGCTTAGCAGAGTGCCTGGCGCATAGTAGGTGCTATAGAAGATGATTTTTCCCCCATAAGCAAAAGGTTCTCTGCTTTCCTCCGTCTCCTTAGTTCATCCGCTCTGGACTCTGTAGACCCCTTCCTTCAAGAAGAGTAATGGGGTCCTTGATCCGCCATGTGTAGATAGAGTCCAGACCAAAAGTACCACAGTACCAGTACTCTCCCATTTCCCTCTATCTAAGCCAGGGGCTCTTTACCTGGGGTACATGAACTTGTGTTGTTTGCTTGTTTTGAAACTGTATTAAAATATAATTGGTTTCCTTTAATATCCTATGTAAGGCAGCCAGGTGGCACAGCGGATAGACTGATGGACCTGGAGTCAGTAAGATCTGAACTCAAATATGTCCTTAGTCACTTACTAGCTGTGTGACCCTGGGAAAGTCATTTAACATCCATTTGCCTCGGTTTCCACAAGTATAAAATGAGGATAATCATAGTACTTACCTCCCAGGCAGTTGTGAGAATCAAATGAGATGTTTCCAAAGCACTTTGCAAGCCTTAAAATACTATATGAATGCTAGCTGTTATAATCTTATTTTCTTCATTTAAAAACATTATTTTGAGAGGCATGGCCAGATTTTGCCAAAGGGGTCTGTGATATAGAATAGGTTAAGAACCCTTGTTCTAGCAATACTGATCTTTTGAGCTGAACTAAGGAAGCGGGGGTAAGAATTAATATTATTAGCTTTCATTTCTATCATAGGAGCACAAATTTAGAGCTGGAAGGTACTTTATAGGTCACCTAGTTCACTGCTATCAAATTCAAATAGAAACAGTTCCCTATGGGCTGCATATTGATTTAGAAAACCACAAACTAACATTATCTGTGTTGGATTGTATTTTTATTCATTATATAGTCTTTAAGAAGTTCTAAGAAATGGAGCAATTTGACCAAGGTCACACAACTAGAAAGCAGAAGAGAAAGAAATGGAATCTGGGTCCTTGGTCACCAAGACCAGTATTCTTTTTGCTAAATGACAAGGGATAGGAAAAGCATTTTGCAAGAAGGATCCAGGCTATGGGATAGCTAGGTGGCACAGTGGATAGAGCACCAGCCCTGGAGTCAGAAGGACCTGAGTTCAAATGTGACCTCAGATAGTTACTAGCTGTGTGAACCTGTACAAGTCACTTAACAAGAAAAAGAAGAAGAATCCAGGCCTGGTAACTGATTGGATGTGAGACTAAAGGAGAAGATTCAAAGATTCCTCTGAATTTGCCAGCCTGGATGACTGAGAAAACAGTGTTACCACTTACACAAATAGGGCAGTCAGGTTGAATAAATATTTATTGAGTACCTACTGTATGCAGAATATTGTGCAGGGGAAGGTTTGGGTTCTGACATACTGAGTTTGAAGTGCTCATTGGGCATCCAGGGGCAGATATCCAGAAGGCATCTGGAGATTCAGGACTGAAATTTAAGAGAAAAGTAAAATTTTGTGGGTGAATGGCTGGCTCTATGTCTGGGGGCTCCTATCCTTGGGTTTTACCATATCATCCTATTCCCTTAGTTCTTTTCTTTTTAAAAATTTTCCCCTTCTACTACTGGCCATTTAAAAGACTAAGAACTCTAATCAATGCAATGATGAACCATAGTTCTAGAGGACTGATGAAGAATGTTGCCCATGCCAGGCATGGTGGCACATACCTCTAATTCCTCCTCCTACTATGGCTGAGGCTGGTGTGGATCACTTGTGCTCAGGATTTCTGAGCTGCAGTGGGCTGAAAAGTCAATCAGGTGTCTTTACTAAATGTAGTACCAAAATTGTGAGTCTCTGGGAGTGGGCAGTCACTGGTCTGACTAAAGAGGGGTGGGCTGGCCAGGTGAAAAAATGGAACACGTCAAAGCTCCCATGTAGATCAGTAGTGGGATCTGGTCTATAGGTGGCAGCTGCACTTCCAGCTTGGGTGGTATAGGAAGACCCAGACACATGAAAGATAGGCAGACAGATAGATAGATAGATAGATAGATAGATAGATAGATAGATAGATGGATGGATGGATAGACAGACAGACAGACAGACAGATAGATAGATAGATAGATAGATAGATAGATAGATAGATAGATAGATAGATAGATAGACAGATAGATAGATGGATGGACAGATGGATGGATGAACGGACAGATGGACGGACAGATGGAGTAACAACAATTTGGCTAGCAGCTGCTGCTGAGGTATAAGATCCAAAAAGACCAGCAACAAGAGCTGCCAGCACAGGTTCTTTCATCTGCTTTTCTAAGGAAAGCAACTTTAAGGGGTTAACAATCTCACTTTAATCAAACATACATATATCATTCACTTAGTTCAGGGGAAAAAGCTGGCACCCTGAACTTCAGAGCAAATACAAACAAACTACAAACATACATTACATAAACAGAGCAAATAAACACAAATCAACAGACAGGCCTCTTATCTGTCTGACCAAATCACAATAGTTACCAGAGGAGAACCAGTGGGTCTGGGTTAGCAAAGCCGGGGGGCAGTTACAATGGCTTGCCCAAAGTCTCAACACTCCTTCCATGAGTGAGCCCCAAAGGCAAAATGCCAACCTCTGAGTTTATATACCCCGTTCAGGGTCAAAGGGCATCACAATACGCGACTCAAACCCACGTGACCTAAAAGCTTCTGGAGTCACAAGCCTGCAACTCAAACCCATGTAAACTAGGCTTTCCCTTGAGGTAAGCAGATCATCAAAGACTCCTGATTTAATCAAAGAAACAAAGTCCAAACTCATCAAGAACACTTGATTAAGTGCTCCAAAAGAGAAAACAGTAAAAAAAAAAAAGTCCCACCTTAATTACTGATACAGATGGATGGATGGATGGATGGATGGATGGATGGATGGATGGATGGATGGACAGATAGATGGACAGATAGACAGGTAGAAATATAGACAGACAGACAGATAGATAGATAGATAGATAGATAGATAGATAGATAGATAGATAGATGGATGGATAGATAGATAGAGATAGGTAGATAATGTTACTCATCTCCTGACAGAAAAGTGATGGATTCAATATGTAGAATGAGACATACATTTTTGGACATGACCAATATGGATCATGCCCTCTCTTCAGCCCTCCACCTCCCTTGGAGCTAAGATGGATCCTTTTGGTGGGGTTAGTACTGCCCTCCTTATTGTTCTGCATGGCTTTTAACCAGTATCAACCACTCTCTGCTGCTCTCTGCTGCTTCTTGCAAGGAACAGTTCTTCTATCCCAGAATCACAGACTGTTAGAGCTGTTAGGGACCTTAGAAATCTTCTAGTCGAACTCCTTCATTTTATAGGTGAGAAAACTGAGCACATGCACACAGATACACACACACACACACACACACACACACACACACACACACACGTAATGGTACCCTCAAAGTAATACAAGCAGGGAGGAAGCAACCACAAGTATCAGGTCTCTTGCCTCTAAATTCAAGATTCATCCCACCGCCCCCCAGACTTGCTCAAATCCCTCTCAGTTTGTATTTGGGCAACATATAGTAACAAATTCCTAGTTGTCTCAACATGCACCAGGGATTATAAAGCACGCAAAGCTGTGTGCTCTGCAAATCACTTTTACATACAAGATTTCATGTGAGACTCCAAACAACCCTGTGAGTGAGATAGTGTTGCTGTTGAGTCGTATCAATTGTATTTAAGACCTTGTGACCCCATTTGGGGGTTTCCTTGGTAAAGATACCACAATGTTTGGCATTTTCTTCCCCAGCTCATTTTATAGATGAGGAAACTGAGGCAAATACGGTTAAATGACTTGCCTAGGGTTGCATAGCTAGTGTCTGAGGCTGGATTTGAACTCAAAAAGTTGAGTCTTGCTGGCTCCAAAACCCAGTGCGCCACTCACCTAGCTGCCCCAATTTAATTGTCCCGTGAATAGACTGTCATGACTTGGAGTCAGGAAGATCTGAGTTCCAGTCCTGCCTCAGACACTTTAATTATCATCTGGGTCACCCTGAACAAATTATGCACCCAACTTCTCTCATTGGTAAAATGAGGATACTAATAACATCTCCCTTACTGGGTCATCTTGAGAATCAAATGAATTAACACGTGTAAAGCACTTTGCAAACCTTAAAGGGTTATATAAAAGATAGCGATTTATCTTCCACCTCTTTTTTATGGATGGGGAAATCAAAGAGGTAAAACTACTCGCTATAGATCACAGGGTCAGTCAATAACAGAATTAGGACTTTCCACTGCCCAGTCCGAGCAGCGAGGTGGTATAGTGAATAGAATGCCTGGCCTGGAGTTGTTCTTGTGTTTGTCCTTCATTCTCGAAGAGGACCGTGACATCAGGGAAATGATGACATGACTTGCAGTTGACTTTAATTTAAATGAAGGAGGGCTGTGCAGTCACCAGGCTCACTTTCTCCTCCAGAGCCATCTGGGTCCAGTGGCCTGATATTTACCAGGACAACCAGAGATGGCCCAGGATTCACTGGCCTGGAGTAGGAAAGACCTGAGTTCAAATCCATCCCCAGACTGTGTGACCCTGGGCTAGTCACTTAATCCTGTTTGTCTCAGTCTCCCTATCTGTTAAATAAGCTGGAGAAGGAAATGACAAACCACTCCACCATCTTTGCCAAGAAACTCCCAAATGGGGTCATGAAGAGTCAGACACCACTGAAAGGACTAAACAACAACATTGCCTGGTCAGGATTTATAATAAGAGCACAGAACTCAAGAAGCTGGTTGTTTTCACCTGCTCTCCCCATTTCAGTCAGAGGAGTTGACCTGTCTTCATAATAAGAGGTGTTCAGGGAAGAAAAGCACATTCTTGAGAAGAGAGCAGGGGGTGGGGAGGGATGATTGTGTGTGTGTGTGTGTGTGTGTGTGTGTGTGTGTGTGTGTGTGTGTGTGTGAAGAAACAACGACCATCCAAAGGTAGTTCCATATAAATGAACATTGGGTCAGTGTTCCCAGCTTTCTAGCAGCTAATTGGATATCTCTTTGTTTAGACATTCTGCAGCCTTGAGAACAAAGGAAACGTAGATCTGGGATGTATTTATAAAATGTTAAAGCTGAAAGAAACCTCAGAAAACATCTGCATATTGTCTGTACATTGTTGTCTCCCCCAACAGATTGTGAACTCCTTGAAAGCAGGGACTATCTCTTGCTTCTCATTGTAACCTTAGCACAGTGCCTGGCACCTAGTAAGCACTTAACAAGTGTTAATTGACAGGCTATTGTAAACAAGCTCTTAGGATGTGTATTGTTACAGTTGATTAGTGTTGTCCATTTTCTATTGATTTGTGTTGATCTTCATTAGTTTTGGTTCCAGAGAGCATCATTTTGTGACTTTGTCCTAACATTATTAGAGTGGTCATTATTTGGATTCTATAGACACCTACATATTAGCCATACTCACTGTTGGCTACAGTCTGCTAATGGGTCAGGAGGATCAGCTGTCTGTAGGAAGGGCCTTATGCTTATGTCTCCCAACTTTGAAGCACTGCTTTTGACTGGGCATGTACAGGGAATAAAATACAGTTAAAACCTCAAACCTTTGTTGTCTAAACAGCCCAAGTGGAGTCATCGCAAGTAGAAGGGCAGAGGACACACTTTAATAACTCATGGAAGCAACAAGGCGTAATGGTGGACAGCTGCAAAGAACAGATTGGGCCAGCAGGCAGCCCTTTGGAAACAACCAGCTCTTAATGGGCAAAAGCTTCACATCCATCAGGAATCCCGGCAACAAAAATCTAAATGTGACAAGCTCTTCAAGGGACAGATGGCACATGTGCTAGAGGAGAAAGAAAGAAAGAAAGAAAGAAAGAAAGAAAGAAAGAAAGAAAGAAAGAAAGAAAGAAAGAAAGAAAAAAGGAAGGAAGGAAGGAAGGAAGGAAGGAAAGAAGGAAGGAAGGAAAGAAGGAAGGAAGGGAGGGAGAAAGGGAGGGAGGGAAGGGAGGGAGGGAGGGAGGAGGGAAGGAAGGAAAGAGAAAGAAGGAAGAGAGGGAGGGAAGGAGGGAGGGAGAAAGGAAGGAAGGAAACACATTTATAAGTGTTTGCTGTATACTGGGCACTGGGGATACAAATGCAAGAGTTAGACCTACCCTCAAGGAGTGTGTATTCTAACAGGAAAAACACAAATAGGGTGGTGGCTAAGGTTTTAGAAGTCCCAGGTATGGTAAGTAGAGCTATGTGATAGTTGATTAGCTAATCTTTTCAAGTAGTAATAACATACTTGTGGCTGGAGGGGTAGCTTGGGAGGGTGGCTATGGGGTAGGGCGGATGGCAAGGTCCAGTTGTCTAGGGAATACAGGGGCAGGGCAGGGCAGAGCAGGGCAAAGGTGAAATGTGAAGCATAGCTGAAGGTGGCTAGATATAGGAGGCCATCTGACACACTGAAGACAGCAAGCTGGGAGTTCCACGGCTAAGAAGGTTAAGTTCCCCCAAAGGATGAAGGAGCAAGCAAGGTAAATAGCAAAAATATGGCCAGGGTAGAAATGACCTTTAGTCTTGAATTAGTTTTTTCCACCATACATGCACAAACAGGTCCTCACTCACCAGCATTCATATTAGCTTCCAAAATGAAAGATAGGGCTAGGAAGAGAGATTGGTTTTGAACCAGCTCTTAGATCATATCACTCCTAACGAGTAGCATTACCCGTTCCAGAGCAGTCTTCTTGAGAGACAATGCATCCAGCTTTGTAGCTGTTATTTAGTTGATTGGTCCCGTCCAACAGTTTGTGACCCCATGTGGGGTTTACTTGGCAAAGATACTGGCATGGTTTGCCATTGCCTTCTCGAGCTCATTTTACAGATGAGGAAACTGAGGCAGGCAGGGTTAAGTGACTTGCCCAGGGTCACACAGCTCATAACTGTCTGAGGCTGGATCTAAACTCAGGTCTTAGCCAGGCACTATATCCACTGCACCATGTAAGTGCCCTATGAATAACTACATGCGTATATATGCATATTATATATATACATACACACACATAAATATACATGTAAACAACTATATACATTAACTATATACACTATATATTTACTATATAAATTAACTATATATATATATATTTCATTATTAAAGCCATTTTGTTATTTCCAACCATATTTTGTGATCTCTTGGATTTTCTAGGTATATCATTTCACGTGTCATCTATAAATATAGATTTTTTTTCTTCTTAATTACAGTGCTTAGTCCTTTAATTTCTTTTCTATGCTTTATTGCAATTGCTAAGATTTTGAAACCTGTGTTAAATAGGAGTGGGGAGAGTGGACATCTCTATTCAGTCCTTTTTTGGATGGGATAGTCTAGTGAAATAATCTATTGATTCTCCTTTGTTCATAATGTTACCTCATGGTTTTCAATATATACTTTTGGTAATATTACAGAAAGATTATTCTATTCTGATGTTTAAAAAAAACTTTAGCATAAGGGTTGCTACTGCTAAAAAAAAAGAAACTTCAAAGAATAAGAATAAACATCATGAATAAATGTAATTGGAAAAGAAAAATGGGCTGGTTACATGTTGAAAGTGAAGAGTGAGAGGGGGAAAATCAGAATGTTCCAATGATGCTCTTTCAATGTCAAGAGAAAAAGAGGAAGGCCTCCAGTATACGGGGTGGAACTCCTGTAGTGAAATTATGGGAGGAAAGTGACAAGAGTATCACCAGATGGGCAGGTATGGATGGGTCGCAATCTGAATCGCCAAAGGGAACTTCCAAGTTGATACAATCACAAACTCAATTAAGGATTTTTAACAAAAATGTATTTCATTGGAAATTTTCTGTTCATCTGATGATGTAAGCATGAAGTCTTTATTTTTCCTCTCATTAATGTGTTTCATCATGTTGAGTATTTCCCTGGTATTGAAGTCTCTTCACATTTTGTTCACAAATATGCATGGTCACAAGAGACAGGATATTTCAGATGTCCTGCTACATTATATTTGCATGTTTTTGTTTAGTATTTTTTCTCAGATTTCTTTTTGTTCACTTGATCAAAACCATATTTATTACACAATAGGAGTTAGATAACCTCCCATCTTTTTCAATATTTTGAAATGGTCTATATAATATAGGAGTTACTAGAATCCATTTATCAGTCCATCTGGCTCTGATATTATTTTTTCAGAGCAAGCTTTTGATGGCCTGTCAGTTTTCTTCCCAAGATGACTCTATTTAGCTTATCCATTTCTTGTTGTATTAGTCTAATATTAAGGAACTGAGCCTAGGAAGCTGGGGCATTGGGCCGACTCTCTTCTCAACTAAGAGACACATCTGCTCTTGGCCCAAGAATGTGGTCTGAACTGGGTTCAGGCTTGAGTAGCTCGACCTCCAATGAGAGGAGCAAGGATGCCCTACTCCCTCTTGGTTCTATGAGTTTTTCCCCATAGTCTCTAGTTCTTGGGTGTTCAAGGAGGACTAGCATCTTTGGTGTGAGGGCTTGCTGGGCTCTTTTCAGGACTGCTCATCTGCTTTCCATGTCTCCCTGGCAGTCGATTCACTTTTTTTTTTTTTTTGGAGCGGGGAAGGCAGGGTAATTGGGGTTAAGTGACTCGCCCAAGGTCACACAGCTAGTACGTGTGTCAAGTGTCTAAGGTCTGATTTGAACTCAGGTCCTCCTGACTCCAGGGCCAGTGCTCTACTCACTGAGCCATCTGTCTGCCCCACTCAACTCTCACCTGTGGCTCTAAGAAGATGTAGCTGGAAAGTGGCCACATTCCAGTAAAACCGTCTCTGTAGACAGGCTTGAGGGTAACTGACAAATGGTAGGTGACTTAGGGGGGTGTCTACCCCAAGCATGGAAAGACTTGTCCTGGTGGAATGGGCTGATGAGAACAATT
Source organism: Trichosurus vulpecula (assembly GCF_011100635.1). Classification (NCBI taxonomy): domain Eukaryota; kingdom Metazoa; phylum Chordata; class Mammalia; order Diprotodontia; family Phalangeridae; genus Trichosurus; species Trichosurus vulpecula. The sequence continues at coordinate 176,756,671 of NC_050580.1, forward strand.
TGTTCCAATAGCCATGAAGGCAGCTGAAGCAGGCACTGTGGAGCACTTAGAGCTTGGTCAGGTATCAAGGACCTCAAAGTTATCTTCGCTTTTGTCGTGCCACTGGACTTTGATGACTTAGGGAGAAAGAGTGAGGCTGACAACTTTGTGCAACTCTGCCTCACTTAAATGCAATTCACCTGCAAGTCAAGACATCAGCTGTGATGTCACTGGTCTTCTTTGAAAACAAAGGACAAACAAGAAGATATCCCCAAAAGGGGAAAATAGAAAGATAGTTGATGTACAGTGTAAATCACAGATGGGATTAGTGCTTATTTCTTACACGGAAAACAATGCCCAATACAGCATACTCATAAACAAGCATTTAACAGAAACAAATTTTTTAAATGGCAGAAATACACTCTGCCAGGAAGACTCATATTTAAAATTAAATATGAGGCAATTAGGATCAAGGATTAGACATTTGACATTCTACCCTGGTTCTGTACTGTCTCCTTCAGATTCCATGTCTTCTGCCAAAACAGGCCAGGCTTAGTCCCATCCCCTTGTTGGTGGTCATCTTGAATTAGGGGACCCTACTGCTCCCTACCAAACCCAACTCTCTTCAGTCTGATTATTCAGGAAAGAATTTCGTTTAACAACCTGAAGCCTTACCTATCTTACTCAAGCAGACACAGGAACTAAAAAGGAGAAAATCCTCTCAATTTGAGGAGAAAATTCCATTTATTTGTGAAATTAGGTTATGTCAACACAGTTTAGCCTGTAGGCCATACTGAAACTTCTTGTCCCTGCTCCCACTCTCTTGAAAGCTTTGTTTAATGTGGTTTATTTACAAAGTTCATGTGATTCTTAAATCTGAGCACTCATTTTTCCATGCAAAAGTAGAACTCTGATCTAACCTATGAAAGTGTTATCAGTGTCTAACCTCTTCAGGTGGGGGACCATAGTAACTATAAAAAACAGCTTGGTATCATGGGAAGAGTTCTGAATTTGGCATCAGAAGGCCTGGATTCAAATCTCCCCTTCTTATTATTTGCGTGACTTTGGGCAAATCAGTTAAAATCTCTGGACTTTCATGTCCTTTGACCCAAAAATATGACTAGTAAGCTGATTCCCCAAAGAGTGAAGAAAAGGACCTATATGTACAAAAATATTTAGAGCAGTTCTTTTCGTAGTGGCAAAGAACTAGAAAATAAGGTGGGGGGGGGTTACTTATCAATTGGAGAATGGCTAAACAAATTATAGCCTATGCAATATACCAAATAATAATTCATTACTATTATGCTGTGAGAAATGAAGAAAGGGGTGGTTTCAGAGAAACCTGGGAATATTTGCATGAACTGATGCAATGAAGAGAACATTTTATAAAACAATGACACTGTAAAAAAACAACTTTGAAAGACTTGAGGACCAATGGTGAAACATGTCCCCAACTCCTGACAGAGAGGTGATGTACTCAAGGTGCAGAATGAGATATGTACCTTTTGGACATGGCCAATACAGGAATTTGTTTGTCTTGACTAGTTGTTAACAAGGATTTTGTTTTTCTTTTGCTTTCAGTTGTATAGGGAGAAGAAAGAGAAAATCAATTTTTGTTCAATAAAAAAATGAAATTTATTTTTTTTAAATGAGAGGATAGAGTAGATGACCACTTAATTACATTTCAGCTCTAAACATATGATCCCCTGATCCCAAACCCAAAGTCATTTACCCAAGAAAGAGAATTTCTTATACTGGGATGTTAGTGAACTGCTAATTCCATGTTTACTAGTGAGATAACCCAGTTTCCAAAAACTGGACCCTCTTCCCTTCCTTTCTTCCTCATATCCCCAAATAAAAGCTACATATCAGAAAAACCCAACTGTGTGACCTGGAATCCTAAAAATTGCTTGGTCTTAAGAAATAGCCTGCTACTCTTTAGGACCATGCTTTAAGGAATGAGGTCCTTGGTCATACTCCCTTAGAGTCGTGGAGAATAACCTGACGCCACAATAGTTTCTCCTGTAACGTAACTGGAGTCTGGAGAACACAGGAAGGACACAACTCCAGCACATTCTTCTGGACACCCCAATCTGCAGGAAGACAAAGAAAGAAAGAGAACTGACTATGATTTTTTGCTGTATCTCCCACTGACCCCACTTACTGGTCCTGCTGCTGAAAAATTAGAAGAAAAACAGAAAAAAACTAGAAGCCTTTCATTACTCTACAGATACCCTATTACTTCCTAGGGCTGAACATAGGACTGGGCTACACAGAGACACGCAGAAACTTCTGAGGGTTACACTGCCCCTAAGATGACCAGAATGCCATTGGTGGGAAAAAAAAGTGAAGAATGAAAAAAAAAGACCTAGAAACTTCCCTTATCAATATTCTTTTAAAGAATATGGGTCCCAATACAATTACCTTGTAAATCTATGTCGTTTCATCAAATCCTGTAGAACATTTTTATCCTTCCAGAGCTGAGGGGAAAAGAGCAAAGACAGAAGTTTAAAAATACCCACTTAATTTTCCTTTAAGATAGAGGCTTCAGTGGTGTAATAGTAATTACGATGGGACTTTTTGCTGTTGACTTTTAATGATTCTGGCCTTTGTTTGAATGGGGCAGATAAAGTGGGATGTTTTTGTATTTCTCAGCACTGAGACAATTGGGAGTCATTGACTTGTATCTGATGTGCTATTGGGGGTGGGGAACTTTTCCACGCCCAGCCTGGGTGAGGTCGGGGCCCTCAGGGGCCCTGAACAGGCTATATAAGCACAGAGGTCAGCCTTCTTGCTCGCTTGCTCCCTCCCTCGGAGCTCTGTGCCACAGTAGGAGTGGCATGTGACTCTGGGTCAGCAGTTATCATGAGCTCCCGGCTGAACATCCAGATGTTGATAACTACTAATTGTATTTGGTCTGTAACTCACAGTTCTGGTTTTTTTCCCCTGAACTAAGTAAATGATATTCGTATGCTGGATTAAAGTAAGATTGTTAACCCCTTAACATTGCTTTCCTTAAATAAAGCAGATCAAAAGGACCTGGGCTTGCAGCATTCTGTGAGCTGGTTGTTGGTGGTTTACACCCTCACAGCAGCTGCTAGCCGGATTGTTGATACAAGTGGCCATGACCCCAATCCCACATCATTTATTCTGGTCCAGAATTTATATGGGGTTTCTGAGGAAAACATTGCTGCTCTTCTTGAGAGGTCAGACATGCAAAGTGTGAAGCAGATGAACAGGCATCTTGGAGGACAAGTATCCTGATCTCATCCTAACAAAATGGGCAGTGGCAGGATTCAGGGCAGGTAGTGGGAAGGATGGGTCCTGGGCTTCTTTTCCTGTGGGGTCTATGGGTGGCCACCACAACAATCACTGTACTCATGAAGAACACCCATCCAAGAGGCCATGACAACAATCATAAATCTCTAAATGAACTTGAAATGTTGCCTCTTGGAAAGGACAACAACGAGGTGGGGTGGGGAGGCCCCCTAATACCTCACAAGTAAAGGAAGGTCTTCTTGAGTTAGAGTTCTCAGAGCTGAAGAAGCCGTGTCTGAGGATCCCAGCACTTCACTGTTCAGGTCTCTACAGAGCAGGGATGGTGATGAAAGCAACTTCAAAGAGAGGAAGACCAAATCCTTACCACTTGGCTGAAGTCAGTCTTGATTACTCCTGGTGCCAAGCAGTTCACCCGGATGCCCTTCGGTGCAAGCTCCAAAGACAGGGTTTTGGTGAGCCCCAGTAGGGCTGTCTTACTGACATTGTAGGGACCCAGAGTCTAGGATTGGGAACACATAAAAATTCCTATCACCTTCTTTATAAACTAAGCTACTGATGAAAGAGAGGCAGAGTGGTGCAAGGTAAAGAGCATTAAATGTGGAGCCAAGAGACCTGGGTTCAAATCTTGACTGCACTATAAATACCTATGTGACCTTGGACAAGTGACTTCACTACTTAGGACTCATATGTCCTCATCTGTAAAATAAAGGGGATGGACCACATAATCACTGACCTCTGCCCCTGCACCAAATCTTAAATGGTGGCACAGAATTTTGGGACAGGATTAAGCTATATCTTCTAAATAATGAGCAGTCATAGACATTTACTAGTCCCTTCCTCATACTGAGGAACCAAAGAGTGAGAGAGGGCAAGGAAAGGCTCTTGCAATGGATGATCCAAGAAGATTCCCTTCTGAGATTAGATTTCACAGGATTAGAGATTTACAGCTATAAGGGCCCTGACAAGACATCTACTACAACCCCTTCATTTTCTCTGTCACTTTACCCACCATGGTTCAATGAGGTGAAATGAAGTGACATGGTCATCCAGCTAATAAGTGTCAGAGGTAGGATTTGAACCAAGATCTTCCTGACCTTCCAATCCTCCATGCTACCTCTCTTGAGAACACATGTTAAAACATGGAGCCTTTGGATGTTGAGGATAACAGGTGCCCTAAGGCACTGTTGTTGGAACTGTGAATTGCTTCAACTATACTGGAAAACCATTTGCAATGATGTCCTCAAAGTCAGAATATAGTGCACTCTCTTTGACCCACTAATACGACTACTGGGTTTATGCCCCTAAAGAGATCAAAGAAGAAAAAGCCAGTATAAAAAATATTTTAGCAGCTTTTTTGCAGTAGGAAAAAAACCTGCAAACCAAGGGATGCTCACCTATTGCCTAACGGCTAAAGAAATCATGACATATGGATATGGTGGCATTTATTGGCCCATGAGTAATGGCAAAATGCACAGTTGCAGAGAAAACTGGAAAGACCTATATGAACCAATGAAGAGAGAAATGAGCAGAACCAGGAGAGAAATTTATACAATGACTATAACATTATATAGAAAAACAACTTTCAAAGTTTCTAGAATGCCGCTCAATGCAATGACAAACCATGGCTCCAGAAGACTGAAGACAAAGGATTTGCTCACCCTCCTGAGAGAGAGGACTCAAAATGCAGAATAAGACATATCTTTTTGGACATAGCTTGACTATGCACATTTGGTATAAGGTTTCTCTTTTTGGACATTGTTTTGTTCATTAGATACGATGGGGAAGAGGGGAGGAAGAGAAAATAAATACTTGTAAATTGAAGAAAAGTGGGGAAGGGCTTAGGATAGAGATTGTTATAAGAGGAAATATATTGTTCCCCTTTTACGGTCTATTCTTATTGCCCCTTTTGCAAACACTATTGCTGGCTCCTCTCCTCCCTCATCCAACCTTTTTGACCTGCTGGGTCCCAATTTGGAGGAGGCCTGGTGGCCTGAGTTCAGAACTCTGGACAGAGCTAAACATATTCAGGGCTTGGCTGAGGTACAGGGAATATGGTATAAGGAAGACATACTCTCTGATGGTGCTGCTCAGTGACTTTTTGTGTGTCTATAAGCCCGTATAGTAATATGCATGCATATTTTTTAACCTCCCCCCACCCCGAGCATGAATGGCTGAATGAATAAATTAAATGCACATGTGATGTGGGGAAAAAACACAGAGCTTCCTGCCCTTGTGCTCCTGGCCCCTTGTTGTCAGCTTGGGTTAGCTGAGCCTGGAAGGATGATTGACTTGGCTCCTCTTATATACAATCAACCTCAGGTGAAGTTTTGATAGAGGTGGGAGATGAAGAGAGGAGGTGGCTTCTGTCTTCAATTTCCAGGAATGTTCTTGTTGGACACATCCCTATGGCCTACGCCCTCCCTTCCAAGCTCAGGTGGATGCAATTGTCAAGCCTCCCTCATGAACCACCCCTAGTACCAAGAGTTGAAGATTAGAACAACACTTACTATCTCAGGATTATACGCCACAACAGAGGAAACAAAAACCACAGAACTTGCCCTACAAAGAGAGAGGAAACATTGGGGGTTGAGTAGGGCCAGATCATTAGATGCTTGCTGGGGAAAGAAAGGGTGAAGGAGAATGGATGGGCTTTTCCCCGGACAGGAGCAATCAAGGTTCTATCCTGAGGCCACATCCAGCTTAACTTCACCTTTGGTGGAGATACTTCTGCATATATTCAACCAGTAGCCAGGTGTAATGGAAGGAGTCAGAAGGCCTGGATTCAAATTGCAACTCTGCTAATTTATATCTGTGTGACTTTAGGCAAGTCACTTCATGTTCTTGGCCTCAGTTTCTTCATCTGTCAAATAGGACTGTAAAATTATCTGGTTCTGTAATTAAGAACCTACTATATTCTAAATATTATATAATACTAAATACTATACTAAATACTAGAGATAAAGATGTAGTAAAGACAGCTTAAAATGGGAAAGGACACATCCCTCGCTTCTCAAAGAGCTTATAGTACAAGAGGCACAGTTATGGCATGAATATGAAAAGTATGATACAAGGTAGAAGGCAATCTACTGCTGTTGACTTAAATAGGCCAAGTTAATAGCAGCACAGTTGTATTATTATTTGTGTCCTAGCTATGGTTATGATTATAGTTGAATCAAGACCTTGTGTGCAGGTTCCTCCTTACAGTGATGGGCAACCATGGCACATTCCCTTATGAAATGACTTAATAGCCCATTAGAGCCCAGGTTTGGTAGTCATTCTTGACAATGAATAATAAAACTCTGTGTACATGGAAAAAATGACAGGAAACCTTTAAAATAGAATCCTTGGCTTCCTTCAAGCACGGCTTAGATTGCCTTTCTTACATGAGACTTTTCCTTATTCTATTCCCCTCCCCCACCAGTTATTATCTTTCATTCCCCTGAAATTACTTTCTATTACCCTCTATACCTTGTAGTTACTTGTGTATGTGCTGTATTCTCCCATTAGAATGAAAAATCCCGGAGGACAGGAATTATTTCATTTTTGTTTTTATATCTCCAGGAATCTATCCTAGTGCTTGTACATAGTGCATGATTCATAAATATTTGCTAGTCTAATGCAATTTCTTCTGTTCCAAATACAGAACATTGGCTTTTTAATCCAAAACAGGGAGGTCCAAGCAGAACCAGGCAGTCTTTTGATCAGCAGCCCCATTTTATATGAGACAGGTAGTGATCATTCAGGTCCTGGTTACAGTCTGAGGGAAGATCATTCCTCATCTTTTAATCCATGGAAAGTCATGAAATGTAAAGAGAGAGAAATCCAGAAAGTGGGGTTGACTCTCTAAAGGGGAAATGGTTTTCCTGGGCCTCACTTACCTGGGATCTGGTTTTGCCCAAACGTCTTGTTCCCCCTTCTTTTCTTCTAGAGTCACCATGTGTGGTAAAGCCAGCCTCAGAAGCCGGGCTGGTGCTTTCACATTAATATCCATTATCTAAAACCATGAAAGGATTATGTAAAGGGAGTCTTCTCCACCTTTTGTCAATATTCAGCTGGCCTTAGGACCAGGAGTGGGCCAATAAAAAGTAGACTGGGTTAAGATTAACTAAGTAATGACTCCACTTTCAGTCCAGATTATTTTATCATCTGTTCCCCATATTTATTCATCTTTGTCCTCAAGGAGAATACAGAAGATTTTGTCAAATGCGTGAAAAAATCCAGGTAAATGAGAACTTTGAACTGTCACTATAGTAACATTCTCAATCAATCAGTCAAAATTCATTAAATGTTTCCAGTGTTCTCTCCACTGTGCTCAGTGAAGAAATATGAAATTAGTGTAGAATGACATTTTTTTAATGAAACTATTCTAACTCTTAGCACTGCTTCCCTTCCTAAATGTTCACAAAGCGTGCTTGTAATTACACATTTGGGACTACTCATGCACCTTGAACCAGTCACTTGACCTTTCTAGGACTCTGTTTCCTCATTTATGAAATGAAGAGGCTGGATTTGATCACTTCTAAATCCCTCCCCCTCACTCACCCCCACCTCCAGCTCTAAATCTATGATTGTAATTATCATGGACTGCCAAAGGACAGTGTTTTCCTCACCTCAACCGAAGCTGCAATTTACCCCACAAACTAGGCAGATTTCTGCCTCTCTACCTGGAGAATCCATCCTGGGTGGTCTTACCTTGTCCCATATTTCTTCACTGGCACCCAGTGTACTCCCAGCCAAAGGGTTGACACCTGCCACACAAACCAGGAAGTTGATAAGCCCGTATTTTTCAGAAGCCTAGATGGAAGTCAGAGGAGATGAGGTTAAGTCTCAGTGGACAGATAGACAGTGGACAAATGAAGCTAAGATGGTTCATACTCATCCTTGCCCACAAGTATTCTCACCATGGACACTAGCTTCTTACAGTCTTCTTCCTTTCCCACATGGCACACAGTTCCTGAAGCACTCAGTCCCTCTCCCTGAAGTTTTTCAACTGCACGATCTACATTCTGTTGTTTTCGGCTGCTCACAATCACATGGGCCCCATCCCGGGCCAGACGTTGTGCAATGGCAAAACCAATCCTATGAGAGATATGGGGGAAGAGACAGAGAGATACTCCCACAGGCTCCCTTTCAGAAGACCAGGAATGAGAACCATAAATTGTGAGATGAGAATTTCAGAGTAACTATGGCCTTCTGAACCCCCAATCAGCAACACTCACCCATCAGTGGAACCTGTGATCAGGGCCACTTTATCAGCCAGAACTCCCCTCCTGTCTGCTCCAGCACTACTCATTCTCACTGAAAAAGGGACCACAGGGAGAAACAGATGCCTTTGGGTCGATACCACTGCCCTGTACATGATAGCTAGTGATCAATCTTCTTCCTAGTAGACCTGGTCCTAAAAAAGGAGCCTGAGAGGGGCAAGACAAAACAAAACAAACAAAAAACATTCACAGTTGATGGTAAAAGCAATTTGAATCACTGGAGTTTTTTCTTTCTCTGTTATAGAAAGGGTCAGAAGAGATTTAGAGATGGGGATAATGCTTCAAGCTAGAGGCACCCATTAAATTGGCAAAGTTAAGTGTGATGAAACACCATGTTGGCATAGTTGTCGGGAAATGGGCACTCTTTCCTACATGTGGACTGGTGCTGTCTCTTTGGAGAGCAATCTGGCAATAAGTAATAAGAGGCAGAAAACTTACCATGTCCTTGGATTCCTTAGCATAATGGACAGAATATTGGAGTGGAGTCAGAAAGACCAGATTTGAATCCTAGCTCAGACACTTACTAGCTGTGTGAGTCAGGACAAGTCACTTGACCTCTCAGACTCAGTTTCTACATCTGTAAAATGAAGAAATTGGACTCAAAGATCTCAAAGGTCCCTTCCAGCTCTAGATCTATGATTCTATGAGAACAGCAGGATTATCCCCGCCATCCATAATGCCCGGCTCAGTGCTGCCTAAGTGTTCATTATCTCTTTTGGCTTTCACTTTATTTTATTGACTGATATTAAGCTTGCAATCCACTAAAATTTCCAGATCCCTTTTTGGACAGCTTGTTGTTAAGACACATCCACCCTCTTCTGCCTGCTCCTGTTTCCATATGTCTGATGGTTGGTGAATTCCCTACGCATTTACAACTCCTGCCTTTCTTCCTCATTGGAATCCTTTCCATTTGTATCTTCGCAACTTCATTCTTGAGAGTTTCTCATTCATCCTGGATTGATTTCCCCCAGTACAATTTTAGTCTATTAGATCTCATCTAACCTTGGTCCAAACTCTAGACATCATCTACTTTATTTTACAGATGTGGAAACTGAGAACCCAAAAGAGTAAAGTGACTTATACAAAGTCACACCACAAATTAGTGGGAAAATTGGAATTAGAATCTGGATCTCCTGAATACCAGCCCAGTGATCATTCCACCAAACACTACTTGACTATTAGTTGTATTCTAATTTACATTCAACTTTTGGAATTTGGGGTGCTCCCAGATTCAATGAAAGAGTCCCCCCTATTCACATGTACCATGGAAAGTTTGGCTTCATTTCCCAGGAACTGTGATCCATTGAGAGAAGGGATGAACCTTGGAAAAGTGAAGCAGAACTCTAGCCCAGTGATTCTCAAAATGTGGTCTTGAGACCTCTGTGGGGTGGCTAAGACCCTTTCCATTGGCAAGGTTGAAATTATGTTCTTAATAATAGTAAGGTATTTGAATTTCTAATATCAAATATCAATATGTGTAATCAACATAAACACAAGCTCTTTGGGGAAGATCCTTAAAATATTTTACAAGTGAAAAGGCAGCCTGAGACCAAAAAGTTTGAGAATCACTGCTCTATGTTTTCCATCTTCTTTTCTGATTGAAACTCCACGGTCAGGCTGGGCTTGTGGGTGGGGAAGATGTATGCACAGTAATCTGGCCCAAAGCCCCAAAAGAGGCTGAAAGAGAATTTTATCTTTCAATAATAGGATAATTCCTCAGGGAGCTTGTGACTAACCTACAGCCACAGCAGTGTTAACTGGCAATGGTGGGATTCAATTTCAAGTCCTCTGATTTCAAATACAAGATTCTTCCCAGTGTTCCATGCTACCTCCATGGGTGCCTGGGCCCTTGACAGTACCTTGGTTCTGTTATTCTAGCTCCTGGGGAGGTAGTCCCTTCTGTTGGCCCCAATCTCAAGGGAAGGGAAGAAGAGTGATTCTGTAGGTACAAGAACCACTGGCACCAGAGATGAAACAGGTTATGGAATCTAGATGAGGATATTCCTTCCTTGAGTCAACAGAGGAAATGAACATGAGAGGAAAATTTTGCAAGTTGGTGAGGAAAGAGACTAGCCTGGTTTGCTTCTACATAATACCTTATTGTCAGTGAGGAGCTCTAGTTCATTTCAAACTTCCTAATATTGGTAGACACTCACAGTACAGTTTGGGAAGTGATGAATGGAACTAGTGGCTAAGTCCCCAAGGACTACTCACTGATAAGAAGACCAAGGAACAATGGGTAAAATCTCTACAGAATTGCAACTGGTGATTCAACTACAGGCAATGCACTAAGGCACCCTCTAACTGGGGCCAGGGAAGCCAGAAGTATGGCCCAATGGCCTGTGTGTAGAGCTATAGCTTAAACATGAAGTCCTCATAATCAGAACCTGAAATGAGGATCTGGGGACTGTAGACAGGACTATCCCCTTGGGAGTTATAGAACCTAAGAAAACCATTTCTTTCTGAGAACACCCTTCAGACTACACTCTCCACACACATTTTTATGTAAGAAAAATTCAATTAAAATGAACATCAGTGGTTCATTTTAATGAATGGTAACCACAAATCCACCAAAAGATTTTGTGTAGGGTGTGTGTGTGTGTAAGCATTAAGATGCAGTTGTACCTGCTTTAATCTGTCTTTGGGGAGAAGGGACCAAACTACCTTCTCTTGAAATAGCAAATCCTCCAGTGCCCATTCTTATCCCCCCAAAAGCCATGACAAAAGATTCTAGTTCAGAGGTGCCTCTTACCTGTAGTCAGGCATCTAAGAGAAAGCTATCAGGAATGATATAACAGAAGTTCAGAAGCTCTAGCCCCTTCTCTCCTGACTGGACACCATTAATTTGTCCCTCCTCCAGGTGACTACAGTTTTCCCAGCAGTGCTCTCTTCCCTTTGAGGGCAAACAAGGAGCAATTCCACATAAGACAAATATTGGGAGAATTACTCTCTTCAGGAAAAACTGCGAGGGTGGGGGATTCCAAGAGTAAAGATATTTACCTTCAGGATGGATCCTGGCTACCTCGTCTGATGCTTGGACAGGACCCCAGGAGCAGTCTACCAGGTTCTTAGTACCAAGGCCAGCTGTCTCACCCCTCTGCTCTCTTCCACTGGCTTTAAATAGAAATTCTTGGTTTTTCACTTCTCACAGAACACACCCCTAGACAGTTCATTGTCCCTTCCTCCTTTTCTTTTTGAGTCATCAAATCTTTTTTTCCCTCCTTTATTAGGTAATTTTTTATCATCCAATCTTCAGACTAGACCTGAGATTCCAGTTTGGGTACCTATGTATATAGTAATTAGTATCCTTACCTCAGATCTCTCCTTACTTCAGCCTATCTTCCCCCCAGTTAGTGAAATGGTTTTCCTTAAGTGTAGATCTGATCATGTCACTACCCTATTCAATAAACTCCTTTTGTTCCTTATTATCTTTAAGATAAAATATAAACTCCTCTATTAAGCTTTAAAAGCCCATCACAAAGAGTGTATCCTCCTCCTATCTTTCCAGTCTCCTCATAAGTTAGTCTCCCTCTTCCTTCCTGTCCCCCCAACCCCCCACATCTTGCTTCTCTGTCTTTTCATTGATGATGTCTAGGCTCATTTTTTGATCATGGCTTTCAGGCTGTCCAAAAATTTTTAAATTAACTCTCCTGGCTCTATTTTCCAGGTCAGTTGTTTTTCCAATGAGATATTTCACATTGTCTTCTATTTTTTCATTCTTTTGGTTTTCTTTTACAATTTCTTGATTTCTCATAGAGTCATTAGCTTCCATTTGCTCCATTCTAATTTTTAAGGAATGGTTTTCTTCATTGGTCTTTTGGACCTCCTTTTCCATTTGGCCAGTTCTGCCTTTTAAGGCATTCTTCTCGTCATTGGCTTTTTGAACCTCTTTTCCCATTTGGTCTAGTCTACTTTTTAAGGTGTCATTTTCTTCAGTATTTTTTTTGCATCTCCTTTAGCAGTTGTTAATTAGTTTTTCATGATTTTCTTACATCATTTTCATTTCTCTTCCCAATTTTTTCTCTACTTCTCTTACTTGATTTTCAAAATCCTTTTTGAACTCTTCCATGGCCTGAGACCAATTCATATTTTTCTTGGAGGCTTTGGATATAGGAACTTTGTTTTTGCTGTCTTCTTCTGAGTGTATGTTTTAATCTTCCTTGTCACCAAAGCAAGTTTCTATAGTCTGAGTTTTTTCTATTGTTTGCTCATTTTTCCAGCCAATTACTTGACTTTTGAACTCCTTGTTAAGGTAGGGCTCTGCTTTCAGAGTGGAGGGTGTATTGTTCCAAGCTTCAGTGGTTTTGTGTAGCTGTTTTCAGAAATACTTCTAAGCACCTGTAAGTTTTCAGTTCTTCCAAGGTGGTATGATCTAAGGAGAGGTGTTTTTTCCTGTCCTGGCCTGTGCTCTGGTCTGTGAGTGACCATAAACACAACTATCTACCCTGGAACTGTAAGGAGGGTTCCCTCTCCACTACTGTCACTATCTCTGCAATGCCAGTGCTCCTCCTCACCCCAGGACTGCCACCCAGGACTGCAACCCAGATCAAAGTATGGTCAAAACAACAGAGTCCTGCCTCAGTGCTTGCAAAGAGACCCTTGTAATCTTCTTCTGACCAGTTGTTTGATCCTATTCCTGTCTGTGGGCTGAAAGCTCCAGAAGCAGCCACTGCCATCGCTCTGCCCTGGGGCTGTGCTGGGTCCAGGGCTGGATTGTACTCCTCTCCTCTCTCATCCAGGTCCAACAGACCTTTCTTCAGTTGTCTTCGGTATTTTTGGGTTGAGAAGTCTGGAAACCACCACAGCTGCCACTGATTCAGTCCTCTGAGGCCTGCTCCAGGTTTGCTGGAGTCCAGTCTATGCTGGTACGGCCTGTGCTGAACTGCTCTTCTCTCTCAGTCTGGTGAAACCTTTCCTGTCTACCTTCCAGGCTGTCTTGGCCTGAAAATTTGTCTCATTCTGTCTTTTTGTGGGTTCTGTTGTTCTAGAATTTGTTTACAGTCATTTTTATAGGTATTTGGAGGGGTTTGGGGAAAAGCTCAGGCCAGCTCCTACCTTTACTCTGCCATCTTGGCTCCACCCCTGCAAAGTCTCTTTGTGAACGATGTGAAGAACAACAGAAAATTTAACCTCAAATCTTTTTTTAAGTAGAATTCAATTGAGTAGAGAAGGAAGAAACACTGTCAAACACAAGAATCCGTTAGATAGTGAGCTAAATTTGAGTACAGTTAAATGGATTCAGAAATGATTGAGTGATCAGACCCAAAGAATGGTAACTAATGATTGGGCTGATGTCAGTCTGAAAGGGGGAAGGCTAGTAACCATGACCTTCATATGCCATGCTACATAGCTCTGGTCTGAATCTTGTGGTGTTTACCATTATAAATTGGATGACAAATTCAGGAAGAAAAAGGATCTTGATGAGAGAGACCCATGGGTTAAAATTAATGGGATGAAATTTATTGTTATAAATGTAAAGTCTATCACTCGGGTTCAAAAAATCACCTTCAGAAGCACAAGATGGTATGTGCTTAGACAATAGTTTGTCTGAAAAAAGATGAAATTTTAGTTGGCTTTTAATGGACTGCATTCAAAATATGAGTCAAAAATGTTATATTAAAGTAAAAAAAAATAATGAAATGTTAGACTATTTTTAGAGAGGCATCATATAAAGGATTAGAGTGGTAATAATCCTTTTATACTCTATTTGCTGACCACCATCATGGTCAGTTTTCTGTGTGAGGAAGTACTTAGATAAGTTGGAGAATATCCAGAGAAAGTGGAACAAAGTCTTGAGACCATCCCATGTGATGATCTTCTAAAGGAAGTGGAAGTGTTTAAACTTAAGAAGAGAAATCTAGAGGAACATGACTGTTATTTTCAAATATCTGAAGTGTTGACATATGGAAGAGTGATTAAATTTATTGTGGGTACTGGAGGATATAATTTAGAGCAATGGGCTAAAGTTAAAAGGAGGTAGAACTCCACTCAATATAAGAAACAAGTTTCCTTACAATTAGTGCTGATTAGGGTTGCCTCAGAAAGTAGTTGATGGAGTTCTCCCTGGCTGGAAGTCTTCACTTGGTGCCTGGATGGAATTTTGTCAGGGATGAGTGTTATGGTAATTAATGTGGGACTCTTTTACTGGTTTCTCTTTTGGAATGCTAAGGTAATCAAGTACATTTGATGAGTCTTGCCTTTCAAATGTAATGGCAAACAAAGTGAACTTTATGTTGTCTTTGTTTTGGAGTGCTTCTCAGCACTAAGGAATCTTTGATTGAATCAGGAATCTTCGTTGCCATGCTTATGTCAAGGGAAGACCTAGTTCACATGAGTTTGAGTCACATGGTTGTGATGCCTTTGGGGGCACACTCATTGAAAGAGTGTTGATGATGAGACTCTGGGTAGCCATTGAAAGCCTCCTTCCTCTCCCCCCACCTTTGAAAAACCCAGATGTTGGTGCTTCTCTGGTAACTATGTATTTTGATTTGATCTGTTTATATAGCGTATGCTTGTAATTTCTGTTTATATTCTCTCTGAAGAGCAGGGTGCTGGTTTTCCCCCCTGAAATAAATGAATGGTACATGTATGTTTAATTAAAGTGAGATTGTAAACCCCTTAAAGTTGCTTTCCTTATAAAAGTAGATCAAAGAATCTGTGCTAGCAGCCTTCCTGTGTGCTGGTGTTGGTCTTTCACCCCTACAACAGCTGCTAGCAACATTGTTGTTACAATGTTCCAGAAGGGATTCTTGCTACCCAGTGAGATCTATAAGCTCCCTAACTGTCTCAGCTTTGTTTAGGGGGACTCAGATTTCCATAGAAGAAGTAGAACAGCTCTTGAAATGCTAAAAGCAACAGTCTTTTATTCATCACATTTTATCTCACACAAGCAAAGACTTGGGGTTTAATTTGACATGCACAAGTGTCTGAGGAAGGGTGCAAGGAAAGGCAGGAAGGGGAAGGCTAGATCCACATCACAGCCACCAGAGAGGCAAGGATACAACTGGATCTCCAGAGAGACAGGATCGAGCTATAATCCAGCCAGTGGAGGAGGTGGTCTTGGCCTCAGATGGTCTTCAGGCCAGGAGAGGAGGAGGAAAGAGACCGGTCACTCAGCAAATGGTGGTGATCCTCATCCAGAAGCCCAGTTCTTTCCATTTCAGTGGAAATACTTGGGATTTCATTCAACAAGGTTCCTTGAGGTTGAGACAAGGGCTAGGCATTTCTTCGAGAGCCATAGGGTATATCTTATTGGTTCCTTGCTTCTTAAGTTTTAACCTGCAAGGTTACATGAACAAGTTGCTATGTGCTAAACACTGGGGATACAAAAACAAAGACAAAGACAGTCCCCACCATCAAAGAGGGTAAAACTAATAAGGACAGACACACAACAGAGCAGAAGAAGGAAGCAAGCACTTATTAAGTGGCTACTGCATGCCAAACATTAAGCTAAGCACTTTATCTCATTTGACCTTCACAAACACTGTGGGAGATAAGTGCTATTAATATCCCCATTTTATAGTTGAAATTAAGGCAGACAAAGGTCAGGGTCCCATAGCTAGTAAGTAGCTGAGGCTGAATTTGAACTCAAGTCTTCCTGATCCCAGGATCAAACCCTCTATCCCCTGGGCCATCTATCTGCCTCTAGTGGTGGCCAGAGAGGGGCGTTTTGGTTTGGAAAGTTACAGGGATGATAAATGGAGCCATAGGGGTGGGGGTAGAGGAGGAGGGATGGCAGGGTCAATTCTGTTAACAGAATTTTAAATGTTGTCTGGACAGGACCTGTCTCTAACCTGTGAATTCCCGAAGCCACACAAAGCAGACCAGAGACAGGAGAGCCAGGAAACAAGCAGCAGTTTAATCAATCATTTTCAGAGTGAGGAATGCTCTACGTGCTGGAGTAAAGGCACAGATTATATACATGAACTACAAGTGCGGAAGGAGAAGGAAGGTGGATTACAAAACAATCATATCTAGGGCCTGAGTGGTTTCCCACTACAATCCCACACGTCCACAATAGAGTCAAGTCTTGGGTGTAGTGATTGCTTATGAGATACAGAACCAGAGTTCTATAACTGGAACAGCTTCTACTGTCCTTAATTCACTTCACTTAAGGTACACACTCACAGGAATGTAGTGATCGTGAGAGCATTGTCAACGGTTTGATTGATCATTTCAAGATGCATCTTGTTCTGACTCCCAAGCCAGAAGAGGCAGCTCTGAGAAACCTAAATTATTAGTATATTCATTACACATATCGTATCAATTCAGATGTAAATCATAATCCCCTTCACAATTCTAATATCAGTGGCAGTTTTATTGTTTTGAAACCGGAAATTGGCACATCCTAGCAGCAGGGGAGGGTATCTGGGCAGTGGCCAGAGAAGTGGTGAGAAGATCGGGAGTTGGGAGAATAAAATGTGGCATAGAAACTTCTAGTCAGAGAAGATAGAAAGGTCCAGAAAGGGGCAGAACCAGCACATGTCGAGCCTCCCAGGAAAAATCAGAGGTCTTTTTGGACTGTCACACCTTCCAGCTCTGAGATTCTCTCTTCTGTGAATCTGACATTCAATCTTTCATCTCTAAGGCTTGGAGACTGAACTTATATCTTTTCATGGAGGTTGGATTTGTTTCTGCTCCATCTACATTGTCTTATCAAGTCTCCTTCGTAACCAGTAGTATAAATCTCCAGAAGAATAACCCAGGGTGAGGGCTTCCATGTAAATGATGCCCCATGTGGGAAAAAGACTGACAGCCTTGCTTTTCATTAGATCATAGATAGTCAGAGCTAGAAGATGCTCTAAGACAAGGGTTTTTGACATTTTGTGTGTGTCCTTGGACCTGTTCTCAGAATGTTTTTAAATGAATAAAATAGATTACAAAAGAAAACAATTATATTGAAATATTATATATCAAAATGTTTTTTTAAAAATCCATGGATCTGAAGTTTAGAGTCCCTGCACTAAGAGTTCACCTAATCCATCTACCCCCCACCCCCCCACATCCAATATCACAGATGAGAAAACAGAGACCCAGGAAATGGGAGTGATTTGCTCAAGGTCACACAGGAACTAAGTAGCAGAATCTGGATTCAAATCCAGTTCTTTAGAGTCCACATATGTTTCCTCCTACCCTACAGGATTCATACTTTGTTCTAGCTCATTAAACCTAGACAAGAATAGATGTGCTTCATCAAACAGTTCCAGGCAATTTGGAGACATATGTCTCCCAGTCCTTCTGTAAGGATCATGATCACTCTGTCAATTAACCAAGTCTCTGTCCATCTTTTGACCTGCTGTGGGACCCTTTGGAGCTGTTGTTTTGGTTTCATAGCATCTGAAGGCTCCTCTTCCTAACTGGACAGAACAACGGATAATTTCCATGGCAACAAAGCTGAGTTTGTTGAGAAAGCACATTTGGTCTTATAAATAGACTTGTACATGCCCTTCAGGTAAAAATGTTTCTGCTTTGGGAGTCAGATGTGTTCCCCTTTGTGAGGATATAACCAGACTCCCAACCAGTGACCTCTTAGTCACCACCCTACCCTTCCTAAAAAGGGTGGTCCTTGTTTCTTTTTGATGGGAGCAGGGCATAGGAGGGGCTCTGGCCCAGCCCAGCTAGTCTCAAGCATAATTGTGAAACTAAGAAACAGCATGAAAGAGATATGGCTTCAGAATCAAGAAACTTGGATTCAAATTCCAGCTGAGGTACTTGCTGATGATATTACCTAGAGCAAGTAATTTAAATTTCTCTGAACTTCATTTTTCCTTATCTGTAAAAAAGAGAATGATAATACTTACACTATCTTTCTCCCAGAATCCTCATGAGGAAAGTTCCTTGTAAACCTTAAAGTGCTAAGCAAATCAAAAATTATTATTATCTGCATGATCTTAGGCTAGTCACTTCATCTGAGTCTCAATCTCTCCATCAATAAAAATAGGGAGTTAGACTAAACAATCCCTAAGGTCTATTTCACTTTAAATTCTATGATCCTAGATATCTGTCATCCCTTCCCCATTCCCTTTTTTGAAAAATTATTTTTATTGAAATCTTTTGTTTTTATATGTTATTTTCCCCCAAACATCCCTTCCTTCTCCCTCCCAGATCCCTATTCTATTGTCATACTGCTGTTCCTTCTACTGTCGAGGGTTAGAGGTACTGGGACCCTGAAATAGTGACACGAGGGTCCTGCCAGAATGAATTCGACCCAAGCCTTCTTTCAGCCAAAGAAAAACGAGGTTTATTAAAGATCCACCATATTGGCCAGACTCTTAAGGAATTTGAACATTTGTATCAATAATGTATTAGTGCCAGATTGAACCTGAGCACTGTCATGGAAACAAGATGGATCTTATATACAGAAAGACTATGGGAGGGATCTAGGGTTGGCCAAGCAGTCTGGGGTGATTGGAGGAAGGGTCTAGGGAGGATCTTGCTGGGAGTGGCCAGTTAGCTGGGGTGACTAGAGGGCAGAGGCCAGGAACCAAGAGAACAAGATTTAGATGGGACCAAGGGTGGGAAATAGATGGAGACAGTTGGGGGTAACAGACAATGAAGGCCTGGGCTTGGTTAAGGGTAACCTAGAATTGGGTTTAGCAGTAATGAAATGCCAGTTGAGGGGATTATAGCCTCAGACAAACACCAGATCAAGTGAGAAGATTCAAGGAGACTTCAAGGAGGTCCCTTGAAGTCCCCCTACTGGCATCCCTTCCCTTTCCCAGTCACCAATCCTGGTTCCCAAGAGTCTACCTTCTTCTATGTCATAGGATCATATCTTTGCAGCTTAATAGAAACTTAGAGGTCATTTAGTCCAACCCTTCCTCATGCTACAAAAGAACAAACTGAGACCCAGTTAAGTGACTTTGGACAAGGTCATAAAAGTAGAAAGTAGCAGAGCCAAGATGCAAACCCAGGTTCTCTGTACTTGTGCTTTTTTCAATTAATTCCTACAAATGTTAGCTGACAAGGCTTAAGACCTGACCCTTAAGAGACAGAGCAGCCTTCTACTACCAAAGAATTGAAGCCCTGAGGATGGGATTTTAAGCTCATGACAGGCTTAAAGAGTTGTTATGTTTGAAAACGCATTTCTCCACCTCCTCCTCAGAAGACTAGTGCCCACAGTCCCATAAACCCAGCTTTGTTTTATTTTTTAAAATTTATTTTATTTTCAATTTATGGGTTAAAACAAGTATTTCTATAACACAGTGCAATTAAAAAAAAGATGATTGCACATGAAATTGTAAATGTATCATGTACAACTTGCTATTCCCTCCAAATATACAACAAAATTATCATGTAAATTTCTTTCCCCTTTTTTTTCTTCCCTCTCTGTGGCCAGAATGGCCTTTATTTTCTTTGAGTGACTCAGCTTACCTCATTGAGCCTCTTGCGGGACAGGAAGCCCAGTGACCATGCCTGGGAACAGAGAACTTCCTGTGTGATGAGTCATGGGGCTGGCTGAGGGGAG